>NW_006800208.1:594295-626680 GCF_000485575.1 Poecilia formosa | reverse complement strand
GAAAACAGAAAACATCACACAAATGGAAATGATTGAGCTAGTTTTAATTTACCATGAGATTAATGGATTTATTTCCTATTGCTATTTTTTTCCTGTTTCTTATTAATCTTGTCAGAAAACGTCATGAGCTGCATTAATTTGTAATGAAGGAAATGAAAGTCATGTTGTAAACTGTAGCGTGAGCTGTGAAGCGGGTTTTGCAGTTGTGAAACTGCAGCTGTTTAAAAAAAAAAGTTCAAGAAGAAAATCACCTAAAGCGTCTTGGAAAAGTACTTGAACCTTTTCTCATATTGCCACAATGCTACCATAGTCGTTTGTTTGTTTGTTTTTTTGTTGTTTTCTTTTGGTTCTATATGTGAACAATAAGCACCAAATAGCAAATAATTGTGAGATAAAAGGAAACGTGTAATAATAGTGATCTCCCATTGGCCACCAGATTGCTCAACACCAGTAATCCTCACACTCAGACTGTCTGAAAATGCTAGGTTCAATATTATTACTGTCGTAAAGAGTTCAATATTGTTTTTATTGGTGCCTCTTATGTACATTTAGCAATACATTTTTATTTGTATATTCATTCTAGATTTTTTTTACCAGCACAGTAATACTAGTGCGTACCTACGTATAGTCACACAAAGTTTTTTGGTATATATAATTCTGCCAGGAAAGTTCAGAATTTAGAGATCAATCTCAGAAATGTTCTAGAGAGAACAAGGAAACACTTGAGTTTGAAAAGTTGAAAATGTTCAAGAAATAACTTTGGAAATTTGAGATTAATATCAAAAATGTGTCAAAAGTAAAAACATGTTTTTAAAATTATTTTTGTAGAAAATCTGTTACTTTTAAAACTCACAAATTTCAAAGTTTTTTTTCTGAAATATTTAGTATTTTATTTTCTAGAAAAATGTCTGAGATTTTTTGGCAAAAACTTACTCTCCTTTTTTTCTAATAGACAGTCGTATTTTCTTGCTTGAGCAATGTTTTGATATATCCTATACTTGGTGTTGGTGTAACAGTTTGTAAATATTCGCATTAAATGAGAATCTTGATTATAAGACATATCCTTACCACGGTTGTAATATTTTTCATTTCTTAAAATTTTCTTTGCCTTTTTTTATTCTTTGTATCATTTTGCAAAGAAAAATGATACCAGAAAAGCCTTAGTCTGTCTTTTAAATTTGCTTTCCTGTATCTTATAAGTAATTTCAGTGTAATGTTGTCGTAGGAACCTCTGTCTGAGCACAGATGAAGCATTTGAGCATGGGAAGACGCTGCCATTCATCAACCCGAGCTCCCTGGAGACCCTGAGGGCCTTGGTGCAGGAGATTCAGAGCAGCGGAGAAACAGACCCAGAGATCTGGAAGGACTGTGAGGTGGGAGTTAATCACACAGCCTGAAAGATAAAACTACACAGACAGTATGTAAATGAGGTCCTAAGCACACGCTGGTGCTGTCTGAAGTGAAGCCAGGAACTGCTGCTTTAGCAGTTGTTCTTCTGCAGCCGACAGCCTCGCCTCTGAGCTGTCACTTTTAGTTTTTTCTGTGGATCGCACCTGTCAGTTCTGCAGACACACACACATGCACACACATCTGCAGAGAGCCCATAGTACTGGTACAGCACCACACTGCAGCTGAAGTTTTCATACACAGGAAGTGATGCGCAGGGGAAACACTGACGCAGTTCAGTTCAACCTGAAGTGATTGTTCTTAGCAGGTCACTATCCCTTTAAACTCGGTGTCTGGGGGAACGAGCTGCTAATGGAGTTTATCCACAAGCCACTTTTTTGCTCTATTATTTTGCCACTGATATGATTGCTTTTCATTATTTGGTAAACAGTTGAGGGTAAACCATGAAAATCTGCCTTTTTGCCCTGTTTCCTCTCATGAAACAAACTCACTTCCACTGCATTCCAGCTCTTTGGGGGAAGTAGCAGTGTTTACTCCATCTTTTTTCTTCTGCGTTGAACATTCATTTGACATATTAATTTCAGAAGTATTTCATTTTTTTCTTAAGAAATGAGTAGTTACATTCTGCTTTTACATTCACTACAAAATCAGTCATACCTGGTATTGGGTTTCTGTTGTTGATGGGCATTTTTTCTATCAGAGAAATACACTTTAACAATTTGCTTTGAAGAAAACCTTGTGATTTATTTATACGTTGCACTTTCACGAGTTTTAATTTTTTCTGTCTCAAAGTAAATGTTTGATTTTTAAACTTTTTTTTAGTGTGTATTTTGTGTCTCCTTATTTACCGTGAAGATTCCTCAGCTAGATTCTTCAATGAACGGCTGATATCCAAGCCATAAGGTAAAATTGTGTGGAAGGATGACTGTTCTCAGTCTGTTGAGACCAACAAGGATGCATCATGTGAACTGGTGTTATTTCTGAAAACAAGTCACATTTAGTCTGCTGCATGGTTCTAACAATTATAACACAACCCTTTACATGGTTGCTTTACGTGTTTTTTTGTTGCCCCTTATCCATTTTAATTTATATTTACTGGAGCCAACAGTAAATACAAGATATAAGAAACGTTGCAGAGAAAGGATGTTTGCAAAAATAAATGGAAGTTCTTTTACCCAGCCTTCTAATAACATGTCAAGAAAATCCAGGGTTGGTTAATATTGCAAAGGAATTCAAATGCATTACATTAATTAATATGAACACAAAACGAAGAGTCCCAACACCTGCTTTCAGAAACAGAGACCTCTTACGGTGCTCAGAGATATTCATAATGTGAATAGCAACTTTGGAGATTTTAAATCCAAATGACTTCCTCAGTGTTAGTGTGTGAAAACTATGATGGCGTCTGAGGGCCGTTGTAGATGGGGGAAAAATGAGGTGTAAATTTCTGCCAAAACACAAAAAGAATTTGAGATTAGTCTCAGAAATTTTTTTAGAAAAATCAAGGAAATTTATGAGCCCCAAAAGTTGAAAATTCATAAGAAAAAAATGCAGAAATTTTCAATTTGCTAGAAAAAAATATTGAGATTAATCTCAGAAATTTTCTTGAAAAAACTTTGTTTCAAAACTTGAAAATGTTTCACTTTTGAAACACAGAAATTTCCATGTTTACCTTTTCTTGAGCATTTCTGAGGTTAATCTCAAAATTAGTTTTTCCTTGCAATTGTTTTGACTTTTCAAACTCAGAAATTTTCTTGCCTTTCAAGACAATTTCTGAGATCTAATCACCAAATTTTTGAGTTTTTCAGCAGAAACGTACTCCTCCTTTTTTTCAACAGCCCATAATAGAAAACAAACCCGTATCAGATTTTTCTGCTTCCTCTGAATAATTGAATTCTAACTGGTTTATCGTTCCATTGCAATAGTTGCTCCTTACAGTTTGGCTTCTAACAATGTTTGCCAGACATTTTGTTCTTTTTAGAGCATTTGGATGAAGTGGCAGCTTAAAATATTACAAGGGAAAACTTTAGAAGCTGTGTACCTTTGAAGTTAGGAAATATTAACACTAAACAAGATTAACCGTTTAAAAGTTCAAGTTACAAACTGATTGTTTGTCAAACGGTTTTTGTCTTCATCAGGGTCGATGGTTGCATTTGTTTCAGCTGGTTGAAAAGCAATACCAAGAGCAAATACTTGCTCAGCAAGAACAATATCAGTGCCAAATACAGGTAAGGAAACGTATGCTATCGAGTTCTTTCATGTGATAAAATTTTTTTCTTCTCCTTTTTAAATATCTTGTTTTTTTTTGTTTTTTGTTTATTTTGTTTAGTTGATTCAGGATGAGATTAAGGCCCTGGTTCAGCTCCAGAACCGCCAGACCAGCAGCGGTCAGCCGCAGACGGAGTTCCCCTCCATCACCAAAACGTCCCCAGATGCTAAAGACTGCATCTTCTCCATCATCTCCAGTGAACGCCCGCTTCCCAAAAACGTGCCAAGTGACAACGAGAGCCTGGGAGCCCCCATCCTCACACCCTTCAGCACCCCGTCCCCTCCGCCTCCCGGGCTGGAGACCGCCAACCAGGGGGAGGAGCGGACCACCACGGTGCTCAGCAGCGGCTATGGAACACTGTGGGAGACTGGCTTCGAACCCGGGGTGACTCCTGATGAAGACGGGGAGGACGGCGACGCCGGGCGGAAGCACAGGTGGACTAGCATCCTCCAGGAAGACATGCAGACGACTCTGGCAGAGTACCAGCAGGACTTCTCCAGTGAGCGGCCCAACGCCGTCAATGAACCTATTCCATCTGTGTACCAGCAGAAAACGTCCAGGTATGTCCAAACTTTAACCTGTTAAAGGGGCAGCATCATGGAAAGTTAATGTTTTTGCACTTTACATCAGTGTTAAACATTCCTGGAGTGTTGATTTGATTCTTTAATGCATGTTTGAGTCCTTTAATGTCCCGTGGCAACCGTTCAGCTGTGCAAAACGGTTGAAGGGGCCTAGGCCCGCCTCCAAGGACAAAGCTCCACCTATGAGCTGCAGCTTCCAACTGTGGTGGCCAGTAAATGAGCACAGGACGCATGAGCTCCATGTGGGCAGGTTTCTTCATGCTAATAACTGGAACTGGTTGAAGTTGGGTTTGTCACAGAATGTACCACAAATTATTATATCAACGTGTTGCTGCTGTACCTGCATCATTTTATGGAATTCATCTTGTATTTGTTAGATTGGGGAAATGGAGAATGAAGTTGCATGTTTTTAGTTAAAAATAAAGCGTATTCTCCATCTTTTTGGCAGCAGCAGCCAGCAGCTGACCTCCTGGGCCCAGAGGCAGAAACTCAGAGCCAGGAAGACAAAGGCAGGAATCGGCATAGCACAAACCTCAGACTACCAGGAGTTACCTCACAGCAAGCAGAGTCTGCTGGAGAAACCAGATTCTCACGACCAGGTATTTTAACAGCTCACCTTCTAGGACCAACATTTGTAGTAGTTTTGTCTGTTTTGGTTGCTCTAACCATTTTTTCTTGCTCCTGAGTCCCATCCACTTATCTCCGTTGTGTTTCAGCATCGATCAGCCGGGCTGTCATCCAGCTCTTTCCCTCTGCGGCGCAGTGACAGCCTGATGTCAGAGGCTTCAGGTAATTCACAGACTTCAATTAAAAAAAGAAGAAAAGACGAGGCCAAAGGAACCATGCACTTTAGTTTTCATCTTCTGTAGTTATTGATACACTCCTGAGGCGACCATAATAATATTTCACACTGTCTGATAACAATAGTTTTGATTTGATTCTTAAAGCAGTCTTATGTTCCTTTGACACTGAATAAAATCTCATTTATGATCATATTATAGGTCAGTAGAGAGCATCAGTAGCAGTGTGAATCATGGATATATTTTCAGATCAAGAGTGATGCTCAGTGTATTTACGGTTTATAGTACTGCTCAGTACTTTAGACTGGCCCACACCAGGAGGTCAAACTCATCCTCATTTTGGGCCAAATGGAGGTCATAAATCTTCCTAAAGGGCCGGTTGTGCCAGAATTTATTCTGGCCAGTCAACTAATTAAATTGTCAACTAATGACAAATTAATTCAGCTAATTCATCATTAGCCGAATCAAAAGCTGAGGATCGTTCTGCGTCTCCTGCAGACTCCATGAATAATAATCTGCATTCGATAAGTATTTCTTAAAAATAAAATAATATTGAAAATCTTTTCACATTTTTCAGTCTGTCCAGAATTTGTCTGTTTTTTTTTCTGATATTTAAAATAATATTTGCAAGGAATTTTGCAACATTTGCATCTATGTGTGACGTTAAATGTAACTTTTTGTTGCTTGCCGTATTGATTGCGGACTATAACTTGACACCAAGTAAGACTGACGCAACAGTGTCGTAAAAGAAAACACTGCCACCTGCAGGTTGGAGTTATCATCACTTAAACTCAAACTTTTTAACCGTTCTTCAGAAAAACTTGAGGAACTCACATTACTGCAAAGTAATGTGGAGGTCTGCTGATTTTGCATGACATTTTGCAGGATTGAACTGTGTAATTTGGCGACACACTAATAACTGGAACTGGTTGAAGTTCCAGTTTTTGGAACTTCAACCAGTGTAGTATCAGTAGTGTAGTGTAGGCCACTACACCGACATGTTTATGTCGGTGTAGTGGCCTACACTGACATAAACATGCAAATGAATGGATGAATAATGTGAAAAAGCACTCTACAGACTTTTCATTGTGTCTGTCTCAGGTCTGACTTACTGGCGTCTGAACGAATGCGATCTGTATCGGCCCCTTCCGGACAGCTTTGACAGCGGAGCGTATCTCCTTCTGCAAGAGGCTTCCATGAGTCTTGTGAGTCACCAGCTCAGTCACATTCAGCCAAATTCAAACCTCCCAGTCCACCTGGCTGTCCTACGCCACGTAAACGTCGATGTCTGTTTCTGCCCCGTAAAAGAGCCGCATGACGCTCATATGTTGACTGTATGTGCTGACGGGGACAATAATAGTACCAGTCAGAAGGTGGCGCCAAAACACACCTTCAGATAAAGAAGATTCAGATCTCTACATCAGTGCTATGTACCACAGCGTATCAGGGCCGTTGTATATAGGAAAACTGGGGGACAGGCAAAACAAAGTTTGAAAAGTTTTTAGAAAAAAATAAATACATTTTGAGATTAATCTCAGAAATTCATTAGAATAAAAATCAAGAAAATTTCAGAGTTTGAAAAGTTGAACATTTTATAGAAAAAAACAGAAATTTTGAGATTAATCTCGGAAATTTTTCTGGGAAAAACTTGAAAATCTCAGAGTTTCAAAAGTAAAAAAAACAAAATCGACTTTTGAAACTCAGAAATTTCCAAGTTTTTTTTTTTTCTTGCAAATGTTTGTGTAGCAATTGTTAACCGAAGACAATGATTCAATTCAATTCAAATTCAAAAATACTTTATTAATCCCAAAGGGAAATTAAATAATCATAACTACATCTGGTTTTGTAGCAAAACAAATGAAATAAAGATGATTAGTGTGCTTTAGAGCACTTCAAAACTTTTCATGTTTTTACTCAGTTAATTTTTACATCCTTAAAGAATGTAAAAACGTTGCAATGACAGTGTTTTTGTGAAAAAGTTGAATTGGATTAAAAGCTGAGGATGGTTGTGTGTCTCCAGCAAACTCCATCCCAGGAGCCACGGCTGTCCCTCAGAGAAATCTACCAGAACAAACATAAAGACTGTAAACAAACCGACTGGGAAGGTTCTGTCACATCCAGCCCTCTGTCACCACAGGTCTGTCTTTTCATTCAGAGACCCAAATCTGTTTTTACCTCTTCTAAACTTTTGACTTTTGTAGAAAACGATCCGACTCGGTCCGTTGCTAACCTCATATCTCCGTTGCTAAGGTGCTGACGTTGGATCCGGCAGCCGGCACGCAGCAGTCGGATCGAACATCTGGCTTCACTTCACCTTCTCACTTCAGCAGCCCGTCGTTTGCCCCTCCGCCACACCCCTACCCCAGACTGGGGACCTCTATGACCCCCGACAGCATGGCGGAGGGCAGCCCCCGTCCTGGAGACACCGACTGCGTCTCTGACGTGTCCAGCGCTTCAGCTGTTGGACAACCTCCAGCTAAGACTCAAAGTTCTCAAGGGAATCCGTCACTGGCGGTCAGAGAAAGCAGCCAGCAGCGCAGGGCGAGTGCGCCGTTAGCCAGCGAGGAAGAGGGGAGCCGCACCTACACCAGCACCCTGAAGCCCGGCGCCGCCCCTGGAGGCGGGCAACCGCCGTCAGCCAGTCCGCACATGGACAGAGCTTCGTCCCTGGAGGACCCCGTCGTCCTGTCTCTGTGAGTCTGATGTTACAGACACCTTGTAGAAAATATTCACTGCCTGATTTCAGCAGTCACCAAGCTTGTAAACTTACACTAAACTTGTAAACAATCAAGTTACAAGTATTTGTAACTTGCTATAGAAAAAAATGTTTGTCGTTATAGCAATAAAACAAGAATATTTCTTGTTTGTACGAGTTTTATATCTTGTTATAATCAAAATATGTTCCCAGTTTTAAATAGGAAACATCAGAGGAATGCCTTTTTATGATTGTAAACTGTCACAGGTGTATTTTTATATTTTTGCTATAGCAAAAAGTTTCTCATCATAGTGAGAAATATGTCTTGCTATAACGACAAAGTTTCTCATTTTTACGAGTGTTATATTTCATAACGAGAAGGTTTCTGGGTATGAGACACAAAAGCGAGAAAACATTGTCATGATGAGTTTTCTGTCTCTTTATAACCTAAATTTGTCAGAGGTGTGTATTTTTTTTTATCTTGTCCCTCTGACAGTTTCTTGTTAAAACAAGAAAGTTTCTTGGTTTCAGAAGTTTTATGTCGCTGTAGCATGAGAGTTTCTGGATGTAACGACATACAAAATTCGTTAAAACGAGAAGGTTTTCTCGTTTTAACGAGTTTTGTTTTATTGGCCTTTATTTAAATGAAATGTGTTCTCATTTAAATAAAAAAGGTCACAGTGATCCCTTCTTTTGCCTTTTTAAAGTTCGTAAACTGTCAGAGGAGCGTTTTTTAAAATCTTAATATAAAGAAGAAGTTTCTCGTTAAAGCGAGATATAAAACTTATATTTGTTGTTATTGCAAGACATAAAACTCGTCTTGTTATAACATGAAGGTTTCTGGTTTAACTGGGTACAGAATTCTTGCTTTAATAAGTTTTGCGCCTTGTTATAACATGAAAGTGACTCAAGTTTCTTTTTTCCTTCCCTTTTCCCCCCCAGACTGCGGCAGAACCTCAGAGAGAAACACTCGCGACACATCGCTGATCTGAAGGCCTACTACGAGTCTGAGATCCAGATCCTGCGAGACAAACTCAAACTCCGAGATCTGCCTCAGGATCTAGAGAAGAGCAATCAGGCCCTGACAGAGAGGTTTGCAGTCATTCACACGCCCGTGTTTTTTGCCTTGTTGCAAACCAGATAAGGTCAGCAGAAACATAAAATAGCCAGAAAAACGAGCAAAAGCCAAAAGTATAAGTTTTTTTAGATGCATTTGAGAACATGTATAAAGGGATTAGCATTGTTAATGATAAATGTTTACAGTTTAGATTCATTTTATTCATCCTGTTGTTTATCTGCAGGTGCAAACATCTAGAAAAAGCTCTGGCTGAGGCAACAGGTCGCATCCAGGAACTGGAGGCAACAAACATGTTGCTGGAGAAACACCTGGTATCTGCAAAAACATTTTCATACAAAATTTGCAGCTCATTACCTTGAGGGAACTTATCATAATTTCCTAAACAAGCAAAGCAGAGATAGCAAGAAGCTAGCAGGCCGAACAGAGGAAGCTATGCCGATGTTCAGGCATCGTTTTTGGGCAGCTTTTGAATACGAGTGACTTTGTTTTCACAGGCCGAATGGCCGGAGCGCTACGCCGTGGCCGGAGCCGCCGTGAACTCCCTGCAGCAGCGGCTGGAAGAGAGCAAACGCTCAGCCAAAGAGAAAGACATCCTGGCGGCTCGCTTAAAGAGCCGCGTGCGTCAACTGGAGGAGGCGGCGCAGAAAGCCTGCAGGGAGGCAGACGACAAGGAGGCCAGGAGGGAGAGGGAGTACAAGATGCTGCAGGATGTGAGTCTGACAGAGTCCGTAAAGATCAGATATCATGTAAACAATAGTAGCAAACTTCTGATTGAGTTAACTGCAGGGTTAATTAATAGAAATGAATCACATTTAATTGTAATTTATTTTTTTAAAGAAAAATAAATTACAATTAAATTGTAGTTTATTTTGTTGCTATATATAGCAACAAAATAAACATTTTCAAACCAAAAACCCTTTTTTCTTCTAAATGATTGAGTAAATATTAAAGGTGGGCGTTTATTGTATTGTTTTATCATTTATTATTGTGATAATTTTTTTTATTTGGATAAGAATTCTGATATATCATTTTAATATTAGAATTCGTTTTCAAAAACGAAACCGCCATGTTTGAGATAATTGTTAATTTTACTTGTTTTTTTTGTCCACTGAGCAGAGGGAGCCTCAATAAATATCAATAAATGCGAAGATATGATTAAATACAGTTACTGTGTGAAGTTTAGTGATACCCTGAATAATAAATGTTTGATAAAGACAGAAAAAAATGACAAGGTTTTTACACCAGTGGAAGAATTTAATAGTTTTTTTGTACAACTGTTAACTGGCAGCCATAATTTACAACACTTCACTTTCTTCCCCTCAGCTACTGAAGGAATACGACTCTCTGATGAAGGAACACGAAGCAGCAAAGGTAAAGTCATTTCCTCTGGTATTGTAACATTATGTCACATCTTCATTAACCTCAGTATCAGCCGATATTTGTCTTTTTGTTTTAATATTGGCATCAATCCCATAAGTGAGACAGGACTAATAATAATAGTTGATGTTTATTTCCGTAATGTTGCTGTTTGTTTGGGTTTTATGTGGTTTTGTTTGGTCATGTGATAGCGACGCAGCTAGGCAGATTTAATGTCATCTGTCTCATATATGTCATTACAAACCTCATCCTTTAACATGGCATTAAGTTCCACACAGGTAAAGTCACATTTCGCTAACTTCAGGTGCTACTTCTGTTTTTGTTCCTACAGAACAACCTGGTGTCAGCAGAGAGCAAGCTAGTCGATGCAAACGATCAGATATCTGAGCTGAAGAGGTAACACATACTGGTTAGATTTTGTAACTTTTTAAAAAATATATAATCCAATTAATTTTGACTTCTACAAAATTAAGATGTATGCAGAGTTGGGCAGTAACTAGCTACATTTTTAACTTTTTGGAAAACATGTAGTTTTAGTAGTGTTTTTACTTGTACTTTTTGCTTTTACTTGAGTAATTTTATTATGGCGTTTCACTACTCTTACTCAAGTAACATTTCTGTATACTCTGTCCCCTACGAGTAACTTCACTGAATGAAGAACAATAATGTTTTAACCAAAATAGTTATCAGGCACACATCTGTAGTTTTCATTAAGGTTTCATATATTTTGTATTTAAAGAAACTGATTTGGAAAAGTGTCTCTTTTGCCTGATTTCAGCCACATTTCCATTACAAATGTTTGCAAACCTTTGTCCATTTCTGCTCATGTTGGAAAAAAAAAACAATTTTACACTGCAGTGTTTCCATTAAATAAGAAAGGTAATTAAAATCGGTAAGTTTGTTCATATGATAATTCATTCAAAATCAATTCTACTACCACTTCCTGTTATCTTCTTTGTTGTTTCCTCCAGTAGTAACATGCGGTTGTTGATCACGTGACTTGTATGACATGAAAATAGTTTGCATTGCAGTTTTGCAAATTACACTCATTTCGATAAAATCTAAAAACCACCTCAACCTAGCGCAAAAACTTTATTAAAAATGTTAGTTTTTTTCTAAATAGGCGTGTGTCCATTAATCAAAATTATTTTTGTAAATCCAATTTATGCAATTATATGGTAAATGGGAATGCAGCTTTTGTTATTTCGTGATTATGTTATTAATATGAATTACTTTCACTTTGGTCCTTAAAACACCAAAGTTTCCACATCACATTATGTTTTGGTCCATCTGATGATTTAATTTGATTGATTTTTTTATTCTAACCATTTAATCAGTACTGGAGTATCCTTTTATCCTTTTTACCAAATACTTTTCTACTCTTACTTGCGTCATTCCCCACACATAAACCCAGATTACCTGAGGGTGTTTCCTGCTGTATTCATGACCACGTCCATCTCTGTAAATCTCTCCTAGAGTCGTCTCAAAGCTGGAGTCCCAGGTGCTGCAGCTGGAGCACGAGAACCAGGCCCGGGTCCGCTACGCCCCCCACAGTAACGCCCAGCCTTCAGGGGCAGGGTGAGCTCTTCAAATGTTGTTCACAGTTAAAGCCGCAGCGTTTCAGTGTCTGAGAGGAGAAAAGTTTGTAACACTTCCTTACTAACCAGAGTGAATGACTGTCCTGAATATGTCTGCAGTCTCTTCCACCATCCCGACTTGCTGCTGTCACCCAGCAAAGGTAAAGTAGAGCCGGACGTCACCTGGAGGAGGTCTGACCAACCGAACGGCGGCAGAAACTCCCAGCTAACTCAGACCAGCCAATCAAACGCTCACAAGCGATCTCCCTACCCGATAAACGACATGTCGTCTGTGGACGTCTCTTCCTCTGGCGGCAGCTGGAGGTGTGTGTTTAGAGTCGGGGGCACGGCGTTAAAGCCGGACCTGGGCGTGAGTGTGAACGGTTCGCTTTCTGGTGTGCAGGTGTGCGTCTCCACCTGAGTGTGAGCAGACTCTGCCTCAGAGCAGACAGCAGGAGCAGAGCGCCGGGCGGAGAGACGGCTCCAGCCCCCTGACGCCCATGATGAGGGCCCTGATCGAGCTGGAGGAGACCAGAGCCACGGAGACCCGGGCCCCCTGTGAGCCCCACACTCACACAGCTGCACAGGGACCCTCAGGGGCAATAAAAACAGTGGAATAAAACTCATTTAGAAACACAAATATTGGGTCACCTTCAAGAAAAAGAACAAATATCTACAACAGAAATGTTGTTGTCATCGATTTTGAACTACTTACTAATACCAAATAGCTTTTTTTTTTTTACATCTACTCTAGGAAATTTCTTTTGAGTTTTAGATGAAAGAAAAACAGAAAAACAATTTTTGTTTTTGTTTTTAGGTTTTAAAATAAAATAAAGTTTACATGAGAGAGAATTAATACATTTTTTCTTTCAATAAAATGTTGAAATATCACAGGACATGTTCCAAAACAATCAATTTACAACTTAAAAACAACAAAAAAGTACTTTGATAAATATTCCTTAAACTACGGACATAAAAAAAACTATTCAAACTAGCATTTGTTTATTATCTTTAAATGTTCAAACGTTGCTCCATTCTTTATCAATCTTGTCCAAAGTTATTAAGAGCCAACCGGAGCTCTGGAGCTGCAGGTCGTAGACTCTTGGCCTAGTCAAAGTCCTGACCTAAATCCAATTGAGAATCAATGGGAAGACTTGAAAAATGACATTCATGCATTCTCTGCATCCCATCTGACTGAACTTCAGCTGTTTTGCATCAGCAAATATCTATAAATTCATAAAAATTGCAGAGATCCCAAAAGAGAACAAAGCACATTTCAGATTTTCACTGGTTAAAAAAAAACTATTGAGCCACTTTTTTGGTGGCCTGTCAGATAACATCTTATTAAAATACATTGTAGTTAAAAAATGGAAAGTTTTAAAGTGTATGAATAGTTCTTAAAGTCACAGTAAACAATGTTACTTCCCGTATTTTTCCACATACAAATAAAAGTAAAACTGTCTTGGAGGCACTTTGTTCATTTTTCATCCTGAAATGCACCAAATATGTCCAACAGAATTTCTGCAGAATTATTATTTCACTCAGCGCAGGAAACACAGCTGCTACCAGCTCGGTCTGTGAATTTAATTTATTTGTGTGTCTGCAGGGGTCGGCCATCAGAGGGCCACCGTTGGGTTTGTGGAGCGGAAACACAAAGATCCGGTCCGGAACCGACCTGACCTGGTACTGGACGAGACGGAGGCCGCGAAACCAGGAGGAGCGGCAGCTATGGGGGCCGACGGTGGGGCCCTGAGAAGTCGCGGTGCAACAGACAGGACTGCAGCCCTGCTGAGGGCTCAGAGGAGTCTGTCCCCCGAGGGCCACCGGTCCTCGTCACTGCCACCTGCAGCTCACAGAAACATCCCTACTGCTACTCCAAGTAAGTTCTTACAGGAACTCGTTCATCCTTAAAAAGTCTTACATTTATTTGGCAAGGCCTTAAAATGTCTTAAATTCACATTTTTAAGTGTATTTTGGCCTTAATATGATAATCACAGGTCTTAAGTTTTGTGGTCTTTAATTTTAGTCACATGCAGGCGTCTTCACTGCGTTCTGTGACTTGAGGCCGTTGAGGCTACCGTCAGCTAGCTGCTAATATCACAAAGTTCAGTACTAACAGTCCTTTATTCTTCATTTTCATGAAAGACTTGAATTGGTGATATTATCTCACTGCTTCATCCAATAATCCAAATAATACTGTAAATTTATTACAGTAATATCTTATAACCTCTTTATATTTTCTCTGCACTTTTTATGTATAAAATTCAACCTAGGATGTTTTTTTTTTGTTTGTATTATGCTAATGTTTTACTGATTGCTATAAATACTTAATAAAAACAAGTTACCTAGCTAGCTAGCTTTGCTGCAGCTACCGTCGATATAAACAGATTTATTGGCAGGATATGCAATTTTCTGTTGTACATTTGTCGTGATTCAGGTCTTAAATTTTTAATTTGAGTTGGTGAAACTTGTAGAAACCTCATCTTACTACAAGATAGGACATTTATCCAAATCTGCATGTTTGTATGGCGGTCATGACATCTCCACCTTCCTTCCTTCCTTCTTCTTTTTAGCCAAGAGGGAGACGTTACTCACACCCCTGTCTGCCATGTCCAGCCCTAAACGCTGCCCCACAGAGAACTACTCCACTGCTTTTGGCCACTTGATGCCGAGAGAGGAGCACCTGCTCCAAAGGTGAGAAATGAAACATCATGCAGGCGACAGAGGATGGCAGAAAGAGTATAACGTCATGATATGATACAAAATGAAGACAGCTGCAGTTTGATTTTAGTTTTTTTGAGGAACGTCATTTAATGTAAAGAACAGTTCGGGTTTATAGCGACATTTACAAAAAAACAAGTTCGCAAAAGATGCTGTTTTATCATTTCTGCATTCCAACCCAAAAACAGTTGGTTTCATTACATAAAGCCTGGGAAGTTGCATTTGACCAGAAGGCGTTAGATTGCTGCCCTTTTTAACACATTTTGTCTGGTTAGTCCACAAATAAGTTATCATGACATGGCTGTAAATACTGTTTGCATTCTGTTCCTGTAAGTCCTGTAAAGGTGGCTTTAAGACACACTCACTGAACCGTCTCGTTGTGGTCCACACAGCGACGGACACGCTGACAGGAGACGGCATTCGTTCCACAGCAGCAGTCCCAGGAAGAGACTCCACTTCACATCAGCAGAAGAGAAAGGTAACGCACAAAATCCTAGAAACCCTGGTGGGCGGGACACGCTAGCTTAAAGCTTTATTTTGTTTTCTACTATTGTATTCTGGGCATGTTTATTTATTTTAGAACACATCTAAGTTATTTTTGTTTTTACGCCTTGTTTGAGAAACGAAACCTTTAACCATCTGGAACTCCGCCCTTTCTGAAAACCTAATATTTGTGTCTGGTTATAAATGTAGATTCTTCTTCTGTTGATTCTGTTGATTTGATTTGTTTTATTTCCTCAGAGCGCCAGGAGCCGGAGCCCTGGGGCCGTATGGAGCCACTGGACAAAAGCACCCAGCTGGGCTGGGAGCAGCAGAGGGACGGCGGCGGCCCCGAGCAGCCGGACCCCTCAGAGGACCCGGCTCTGCTGGCCCTGGACAGAACCCAGTCACTGACTGAGGCCGAAAGACTGTTTGATGAGCTGACGCAGGAGAAACTGCAGGTGTGTTGGAGAGTCTGATGCATCTTAGTTCCTTTATTTTTTAATCTCCAAAGGATAAATTTAAAGGTGCGGCTCTAACCACGCGTTCAGCTGGTTACATAAGAGGTTTATAGGGTCGCTCATTTCAATCCCTCCTCCTGCCTTTATTCTGATCTAATGAGTTTCAGTGTGTTCACTGCTTTATCAGTGTGTGTGTGTCTGTGTGTGTGTGTGTGTGTGCAGATTGAGGCAGCTCTGAGCAGGATGCCTGGAGCAGGTGGCAGAGTGAGCCTGCAGACCCGATTAGATGAGGTGAGATGCCAGAAAACAATTATAAACGGACTACTAGTTCATTTCCTGTTTTATTATATTAAAAATAACATTGGAAACAATTAGTGTATTGAAACAATAAGTGAAATATTTCACTTAAGGGTTTTCTTGCTTAAGCATATGGATAAGACTGAGAATCCCATAAGAACAATTTAATCATCAGTATTATGCAACATTATGCACAATATTAAATGTATCATAAAATCTTAGTCACAATAATAAAATAGATTGCCACTCTCAAAATATATTAAAACTAATCTAATCTATTTATTCTGAGAATTGATATGTTGGTGTCCATGTCTGCTTAAAAAGTTAATGTATCTAAATTAATGCCTTAAAATGTCTTGAATTCATTTTTAAATACTAAGTTGGCCTTAAATATGTTACTTAGAAGTTCTAAATTTTGTATTGACACGACTATTTAATCTTCCATATTCAATGCATTCTTTCTTTTCTTTTTTCGTCGCGGGACCTTTCTGTCTGGCAAAATTTTGAGTAGACCTCAGACATCTTCATGACATCACTAATGCCACTCAGAGCTAGCTGCTAATATACACTTACTAGCTGTCT
This sequence comes from Poecilia formosa, assembly GCF_000485575.1. Lineage (NCBI taxonomy): Eukaryota > Metazoa > Chordata > Actinopteri > Cyprinodontiformes > Poeciliidae > Poecilia > Poecilia formosa. The sequence continues at coordinate 610,355 of NW_006800208.1, read as the reverse complement.
AGCTTTTTTGCATCTATAATGGGTAAGTGCAAATTTCTCACCAGTTGGCTGGACAAAGTTTATCCATTTCTGCAGAGATACAGATCTTAATGTTAAATTCGTAGTGGTCTTAAAAAGTCTTAAATTTGAGTTGTTGAAACCTGGAGAAGACAATGTTTACCGTTTTCCTTTATGGGTTGAAGTTGTTACTTCAAGCATTTTACTGTTTCCTTCCATCAGGTGGCCTTAGAGAATCGTCTGGAGAGACTGAACCGCGAGCTGGGCTCCATCCGGATGACTCTGAAGCGATTCCATGTCCTCCGTTCTTCTGCCCACACATAGCGACCTCTGACCTCTGCCACAGCTCGGTGTCTCGACTCGACAAACGGCACTGATTGTCTTCTGAAGAATCGCCTTGCCATGATCTCACCTGTACATCGAACACGCTCACCATGTTTTTATACGTATGATCGAACATTACTCTGGGATATTTTTTTACGCGTCGGGAAAATATCGGAGCTTTTTTTGGAATATATTTTTTAGTACAGCACAGATTTGTAAAGTCATTTACTTTTTTAGTCACGAGAAAAAAGTAATAATGTGATGTTTTACCACAATGAAGAAGAGATTTTAAAATTAGCTTGAATTTAAGATGTGAAGACACATTCACAAGACATTCATGCACGAAACATCACTGCCTTTTTTTTATTATTGATAATTGTACAATTATTTGACATTACATTCATGGTTTTACATATCAGTTGTTTTTTTTCTTAATTGTCTGTACATTTCGCTTTGGGCCAAACTTTTTGAACTTGAAGGAAATATGTGTTTACTTGAATGAAAAAACTTTATTTTCATTGGTTTATTTCCTGAATGACTTCATTTCTGCAGCAGCAGATCAACCAGTCAGTCAAACCAGCATCCAACCTTTTCACTGAGTCTCCATCTGTTTCCACTGTGCATAGAGTCCTTGCACTGTTTCCTTTCCTCCATGTCGATTTCCTACAATGACATGTTTCCAATGGACCTGCAATGCTACTGCACAATAAACTTCTTTTATAGAAGTAGAGTTGGCACTCATTTCGTTTATAAGCTCAGAATGATACATTACTATTGTCAAAGCGCCATCTCCAGGTTGAGGCATGGGCTGTTCTAGATGGGGGCCAACTGGGGCCCGGTGACCTACACAGATTTACTTTAGCAATGAATTGTAAGTACGTTGTAACCCATCATTGGCTACTTTGCTAAACAGGGTTTCTTCAAGGGGGTACAAGACAAAAATTAATCAAAATTAAAAAAGGGCAATATTTCATCTTTTAACATGCACTGAACAAAAATATGAACGTAGCACTTTTGTTTTTGCTCCCATTTTTCATGAGCTGAACTCAAAGACCTAAAACATTTTCTATATACACAAAATAATTTCTCTTAAATATCATTCACAAAAGTTACTCAAGTAATTACCAGTACCTACCTCTGGTCACACATAACGCTTGAGCAAATTGTCAATTTAATTGAACAGGATTTGTCTGCAGTCTGCCTTATGGCCTGACATGAAGTCAGCCCATCAAAACAGTTAATATATTAATATATTAATATATATTAAACATATTAATAAACTGAAATAACACTTATGAAATGACTACTAAACAGTGTATTCCTCAAAAATAACCATTTCTAAATAAAGTACCTGTGCTAACAAACTTTTAATATATGTATTTAAAAAGTAAACGTTTTCTCTTCACAATATATATTACTAGATTAACAGCTGTTAATCTAGTAATATATGTATTATTTTAATATATTGGCTAATATTACTGCATATTAAAGAATGAGCTGATTTTTTTTGTACGGAATGTTTTTACACTGCAGGATGGCTTCACAAACATACGCCCGTGTGTCAGCAGGGGGCGCGCTTCCCTTCTCTTACAGGAGGCGGCAGATCCTGCGTTTAGCTGTGACGGTGTAAACATCAGGTTATCTTCGGCCGGTTCTTAGGGCGCAGCGCCGAGACGGATACCCGGACAGAGCAGCTGGGCGCCGCGGTGGAGGAGGCGGTGAGGCCGCGACAGGCGGACACGAACCACGGGGACAGAACGCTGCGGGGAGGCGGCAGCGGCAGCAGCAGGATGCGCAACTTCCACTGTTGGATACAAACATCACCTGGCAGCAGGTTCGTCCTCTCGACGTGACCGGCCGAGCGCCGGGGAGCTTCCTGTAGGTTGGTGGTCTTACTTTAACACAGCCCTTTTCACTGCTAATCAACCTCTGATGTCTCTCTTTAATTAGGAGCATAATACGGACGCTGCTATTCACTGGTTAGGCGCTTATTTGTGGCAGCGTTGGTCACATGGTGAGCACAACAAAGCAGCTGACCGGTGGAGAGTTCAGAAATCTGGCTGACCTGCAGCTGCAGATGACTGCACTGCTGCGGATCTGAGGGAATATAAGGAGATGTTTCAACGCCTCTTTTGGGCTTTTGTGTGCAACTTTGAAGGTTTTACTTTAGTGGTTGATGATTTTTTTTTTTTATCATAATAGTGCTCAGTTGTCTGGATCTGGGATGCTTCTTCTGAACCATTTAAATGTTGTTGGGGGGGTTTCAGCTGAATAGTGCACATTAAAAGATTAAATGCTTTAATCTGGCCTTAATTTGTTTTAAGTGTTGGGAAACTAAAGTTCTAACTGAGATGTGTAGACTTGTGAGAGCCACTGGAAAAATTATGTATTTCTGTGGTTGAATGCTGTTGTCTGTGCAGTAGACGGCCACTTTTAGGTCTCTCCATGGATGATCAATTAAATTTAAGTCTGGGCTCTGATTGGACCACGGAAAGACGTTCACACTGCTCCTGAAACTACTCATTTGTTATCTTTCTGTGTGCTCTGGGTCATAGTGTTGGAAAAATTAGCCAAACTGTGTAAAGCCAAAGTGCAAAGACATGTTGGGAGATACCTCAGTCATTTGACGATGCACATAAGGGTTGCAGGACAGGAGTTGGGGATCCTTTTCTGAGATGTGTTTCTGCAAAATTCAAGTTGACTATTAGATCTATCTGACCGCTCTACCAAAACGCTCTGCTCGTTGGATTACATTAGCAATCGTTAGCCTTCAAGGTGCTTCTGTCTCCACAGGAGAACGTTGGAGTTCCACCTTAGTGACCATTGGGTTCTTTGTTACCTCTTTGGCCAAGATGCAAAATTTGGTCTAGCATCCTGATCTAGGGATGGTTCTAGTGATTTAAAACTTTTACTAACTATTAAAAGTGAAGACCATGTTGGCTTATTTGGACATTCAACTCTTCAGTAGTTCTGTGTCTTTCCCCCAGATTTGTGCTTTGGGGCAATCCAGTTTCTAAAGTCTTTATTTGACTTCATGGTGGAAACAGGATCCACCTGAGCTCAGTTTCATACCAAAGAGTTTGAAATGTTTTAGAAAAAAGAAGAAGAAATAAATTAATCAATTTTAGGATGCACTGTGTTTGCTTTCTGGATGCATTTTATTATGCAACTACGTAATAAAACATTTACTTGTCAAATAAATCATAGAAATATTTTTCTGTTTTAATCACTCCTTAGAAACATGTCACTTCATCTGACTCTTGCAACACTCCTGCCATTAAAGTTACTAGAATCTAAAGGTGAAAACATTGCAGAAATTGGTTGTGTAATCCGACACGGCCTCTTAACTTATTCAGGAAGACGCTTCGGAGAAGCCAAAATTTTCCAGGAAACATACTCGATACTTGGAAAGCCCCAAATGCCAGGGAAATGCTAGGAATCACAGCAATTCGCAATGGTTGATAGACCGCAAGGCAATCTGTGTAGTCTTGTGGTCTATGTACTGTTCAGCAGAAGATTAACCCTACTGTAGGTATTGAAACAGACAAGCCAATGGAAGTGGATGAAGAACGGAATAATTCCACCTTAATATCAGAGTGTTTGCAATAAAGAGTTGTATTTTAAAAATGTTGCTTTTTAGGTTGAGCATTTTTTTCCAAACCGGAGTCCACCTGTGGTAAAGACAGCTGATTGGTCTTGATTTGGAAAAGCACACACCTGTCTATACAGCTGGCAATGCAGGAGATCAAGGGATTTTTCTGTGGACTTCTGGGACGGGATTGTCTTGAGGCACAAATTTGGGAAAGGATCCAGAAACGTTTCTGCTGCTCTGAAGGTCCCGGTGAGTTCAGTGGTCTTCATCATTGGTCAGTGGAAGAAGTTTGAAACCAGCAGGACTCTTCCTGGAGCTGGCCAGCCGTCTGAACTGAAGGATCTGGAGGGGAGGGCCTTAGTCAGGGAGGTGACCGAGAACCCGATGGTTGCTCTGTCAGAGCTCCAACGTTCTTCTGTAGAGAGAGGAGAACCTTACAGAAGGACAACCAGCTCTGCAGCGATCTGCCAATCGTCTGGCCTGCATGATAGGCCGGCCAGACAAAAGCCACTCCTTAATTAAAAGCTAATGGCACCCTATCTTTACCAAATGTACCTAAAGGACTCTCAGACCAAGAGAAACAAGATTCTCTGATCTGATGAGACAAAGACTGAACACTTGGATGTGAATGCCTGGCGTCTTGTTTGAAGGAAACCAGTCACAACTCATCACCCGATCATTACTATCCCTACAGTGGTGACAGCATCGTGCTATGCGGCTGTTTTGCCGCAGCAGATACTGACAGACTAGTCACTGTACAAAGACATCCTTGATAAAAAACCTGCTCCAGAGCATCTTGACCTCTGACTGGGGCAACGGTTAATTTGTCAGCAAGACAACAACCCAATACTCCTGGCATGAGATCTCAAAGGAGCGGCCAAGCCAAAGTCCAGACTTGAATCTGATTGAACGGCTCTGGACAGATCTGAAAATGACTGACAGACGCCTCCATCCAACCTGATACTGCAAAGAAGAATGGCTAAAGATGTAAGGCTGTGGCATTGTATCCAATGCCATAGCCTTAGGCAGCTGTAATTGCTCACCACTCTTGTTCATGAGCAAGTTAAGCTCCTGAATGAGCCTAGACTATTCAAAGATGGCATGAACCACGCCCTTTTTTCCTCTACATCATCTGTAGCTGTAATACCAGGGCTTTTCCCTGACAGCCTGGGAGAATCCCATCCAAGCTACCGCTGGAAAAAACGAGACACATCCTTCATTTCTTTTCACTCTTTCAAAAAAAGACCAGGAGTGGAACTTGGTCCTTTTCCCATTAGAATTGCCGGTAGCGTACGCCCTGGTGTGCAGGATGAGTCATCGGTACTTATGCTCGTTTTTGGCCCTGAAGCTGGCGTGTGTACATGATGTAGTGCAAGGCAAATGCAAATATTGAAGCATCAGACGTAACCGGTGAGGGCTTTTGAAGCTGTTGTTCTCTTGTTCAGTCAAACGGTTTGAGAAGTGGCGTGTTCTCTTCTCTTTAGCATGGAGGAGTCACACGGATGTGCGAGGCAGAGTGGTAGAAGATGGAGCTGATTATTGACCCGAAATGATTCGGTTTGCTTCAGTGAATGCTGTCAGGAAGTGGTCGCCACAGAAAGAATGAGTCATAGTATTGATTAACTTCCCTTTTTTATATATCCACCCATCTCTCTCTCTTTTAGATCTATGGATCTGAGGAGAGTTGGCATGTAGGCCGGCTGAGAGCTGCATACCAATAACTGGGAAGAGGGCATGAGGGGGGGGCTCATCACGAGAAGCCACGTCATCTCAGTGTGTGAAATCTATTTTTAGCAGCGTAAACAGAGGGATTCCAGCCCACTTGAATGTGGCTTCACAGTCAGGACTGAGTGGTGGGTGAGGGGTGGCAGCCGGAGTGTGTGACGTTGGATGCGAATGAGCGACTCTGCCTATTTATGTCTCTCAGTCTGCTGCTGTGATCTCCTCCGTTTTCACAGCCTGCAAATAACCCACCAGTCTTTTTGCTGCCTTTTTTTTTTGTTCTAACCCTGTTTAGGATGTAAACTAACAGATAGTTTCTCCTGTGGAATAACAAAGTGGTAGTTTCCTCTAAACTAGCTGGTGTTTTCCTTGTGTGATAGAAAAGGATAAACTGTTAGATAAAAACTGTTTAATATAATTCCTCAGGATACAGAATTGAGCTTTTTCGGCCGATATTATATATATCTGTGTGCCAGTTTTTTTTTTTTTTTGTAAGATCAGACTCACTTCAGATAGGGTTTGTCACCCACAGACAACATCTCGTTATCGTTGCTAACGATAACGAAGGGGATGTAAACAGGGCATGTTTACATCCCCTTCAAATGGGGATGTAAACATGGTGTTGTAGTGCAGTGGGACAAACAGTTCAACACATTTTGAGACGTCTGTAGGTATACAAGCTTGTTTATTTTATTGTAAACAAGCTCTCATGTTTTCATATTCATCTGATGACATCACATAAGGCAGATAATCAGAGATCCTTTGAGTAAATCAATTTCTAATTTTCTTGTTTTTTGCTTTAATCCCCTTAAAAAGCCTTCAAAAGGTGTCTTCTTACTTTCTGTGTTAGTCATTTTATGCAGCTCTGTCTCTGATATGCAGCTTTGTGGACTTTTTACATTTTGTTTTTGTTTTCTAGCCTGCTTTGATTTTGAGTTGCTTCCTGTTTGTCTGGAGTGTGCTACAAAGAATAGGAGATTAAGGACACATTTGAGAATTACAGATTTAGTTAAAAAATAATTTAGGTTGGAATGATGCTCCAAAGTCTCTTGGTGGATGTTTTTTTTTTTTTGTTGAAGACATACAGGGAATTGGTGGGGTACAACCTTTGTGGTGAGCTACCAGATACTTCTAGGTTGACTGAAACAGTTTTAGGAAGTAACTTGAAATTTCTGAAGAAGTTTAAAAGATCCTACCAAAAGTGTCGGATCCGAATCAGCGGTTCTGATGCTGAGAAAGGTTCTGTGGACTTCAGGTTTAAGTGTCAAAGCCTAAGCAGCTTAAAACAACGGATAGTTTTTATTTGTGTTTGTTGCATCTCCTGAAAATATCCAGAATTAGATAAAATGCTATAGTTAGCTAAAATGTTGTCCATATATTGTGGCCTGTCCTTGACTTACTCCATTTAGTGTGCAAGCATTAATATGTATTATAAAACTAGCTAAAATGCTAAGGTCAGCTACAATGCTATTACTAGCATGTCGACTAACATTGTCTTTCTCCATTCATTCTGCTAACTGCAGCTTTCATGTCAAAATTAGCTGTAATGCTATTGAGAGGGATATGACTATCATACTGACTCATTCCTTCCAGAATGTAAATAACAGTGTATATGCTACACTCAGCTAACGCACCAAGGTCAGCTTCACTGCTGCCATGCATATTTGAGCTATCGCTAGCATGTTCACTAACATTGACTTGGTATTAAAGCCAAAGTTAGCTAGAATGCTGTAGTTTGCATGTTGATCTCCAGTAACATACTCTATGTAATATGCAAACACCAGTGTATGCTAAGGTTAGCTTTTAGTACCATATGTATGTAGCCTGTCAGTATTAGCCTGACTAACATTTACTCACTACATTTCAGTATGAAAACTTTAATGTACAACCTAAAGTTAGTTATTATTACACTGTGGCGGCAGTGTGTGAAAGATGTGTTTGGATGAGGGCTGAGTGTCTGGTAGGTGGCTGCTGGACGGCTAGGGTTGCTCTGAGAATTGAAAGCTGTCCCGTCGTGTCCAGCGCACGGCCTGAGCACTCACTCTAATTAACAGTCCCACAGCTTTGTTAGGATGCAACGAGGCGTTGTGTCACCATTAAATATTCAGCCGATCACTGATTTGAGAGGAACGAATGAGGCAGAGCTTTCAGGGCCGAGCACAAACATCTCCACCAGGCATCCAAGTGGAATGAATGAATCCTTGTTGAAACGACGACCAAATCAAGATGTAGTTTTAAGTTTTGCGGCTCGTCATTCAACATGCTTTCACTCGTTATCTAGCGTTGTTTGATGACATAACCTGGCCATTACATGTCATGGGGCTTGCACACCGAATGTGGCACCCGCACACTACACTTTATCAGCGACTTTGTTGAATTTAGTATTCAAATGACAGAAACAAATCCCATTTGACTATTTGAGTGAAGGCTAAAAATATTGTAAGAATTTCTTTAATGAGGCTTTACAGGCGACCACACTCGGCCTGTCACAATAACACATTTTGCTGGACAATAAATTGTCCCAGAAGTTATTGCGATAAACGATAGTATTATTGTTGTGAGACCGTTTTTAAGTAATACAGTGATAATGGCATAATAATAATAATAATGCAAGAACACATTCTCAAGGGTCAATAAACTTTATATTCTACTGAACATTTAACACTGGAACTGGAAAGCATCTTAAATATCCAAAATATAAATAAACAAAACAATAAGTAAAATGAATTATGAAGTCTCTGCAAATAAAATTGTCCTTCAAAAAAAGAGCTAGTTGAGAACAAAGCACCAAACTGAAGACGTTTATCATCCAGTTTTTGGCAGAAAGAGACAGAAAAACAGATAAACGATGAATCATGGCAATGGAAATGATTGAGTTTGTTTTAATTTATCATGCGATTCATTGTGACAGGCCTAGATGATTCTGTCTTTTAGGTGTTTTGCCGTCTACCTGAGGACACTCGGCCTTTTTATAGTCATACATGGCAAACATGAGAGATGCTTGGCTGTCAAGATGGATGGTAATCTCTGTGCTAAGTGACTGCGGCTGAAAGGAGCTGGTGTCAGTGCCGTGGCTCTCCCAAACCACTCTGGCTGAGAAAAGCTGTATATTAGCTGGGCTCTCAGGTCTGGACCCGGGCCAAGCACTAATGGTGCTGGGTGAAGGGGCGGAGCTTCTTTATCTCCGGGGCTTTGAATCGCCGTGGTGAATTAACAGCAGCAGCTTCCTCTGGTTTCCGGCATTCAGTTTGCCGGCTTGCTCTTCTCTGGTGTTTCCAGTCATTCCTATGTTTTATGAGCTAACTTGTTGTTGCTCCATTTGGTTTTCTGGGAAGTTTTTCGCGCTTCAGCCAGCTAGATGGAACTTAACATCTTGTCTCTTTTGACGAATCATTAATGCAGCTCTGCATTACAATCAGAAAACAATTTCTTCCATTTAAATGAAGCAAACATTAATTTTAAATCATTGGTTTTACCTCTGATAATGTGATTTTAACTCCCTTGCACTAATCGTCTTGAATTAGTTTCCTCCTTTGTGTTGTACATGCTCTGCTTTGCATCCTGCTCGCTTCACTCCTTTGAGCCGTTTCATCTTGTTTTTGTTTGCTCCGACCTACATTAATTTTTCATGATCTCATTTATTGTTGCCTCAGCGGCTCGTCTAAGCTGTTTGTCCTGTGCTGGTGCATAAAATTAACTTGGTGTACAATTTTTTTTATGACTTGGCCAGGCGTACAGATCTGTCTAGGTACAGAATATGAAGAGACAGATTCTGAAAAAATAATAAAATTAATAAATCAATGAATGAGAGGTTATTCTTCAGGATATCAGGAAAATGTGTAATTGTGATATATTATTGCCAAATATAAGAATGACTATATTCCTACATATCCCCTCCCTTTTTTTTAACAGTTTACTTTTCCCAGGTTGTTCTTTCTTTTCATAAAAACAATTTCCTTATGAGTTTCTCTTTTTAGATTTTGCTTTTCAGTCACCAAACTTGTGCTTTAGATATGATCCTAGTGGTATTTAAGTTAAAAATATTTTTGGTATGCAGAATTTGAATGCATGCTACTTGAAATATGACTTAATCCTACCAAATGTTGTTGCCAAGATGCAGGCAAGACACATTTTCAGATTTTTTTAAATTCAACTAAGCAGGAATATTTGATTGAGGATGCTCTACAAGTTTTTTTTTTTAATCTCTTGTGAACGTTGAACATGTGTGCAAGGGATGCCAACTTTTAAACAGGAAATGACTCCAGCTCAAATGATGCAATTTCTATGTTTATCTTTTGTTTTATTTTTTTTAATTTTTTGCCTTTCATTCCAGATCATACCAACAATCTATGTATAAATTCAGCCAGTTTACAGTTTAGCTTTATTTTTTAAAAAGGTAGCGCTCTTTTAGTTCTGCACACAAACATTCTGATTTTGCAAAGATGGAAACCAAAAGTCTAAGATAGTCTGCAGGCAGCAGCCAACACAGGCTGGAGGAAAACATGAAGTTCTGCACATGCTGGCAGCATCTCTCTGTGGATAATGGCCGTCTCCTCCTGACAATCTCCTTTGGCGGCCTGATGCCATTTTTGCATCATCCGTGTTCAAGTTAGAAATATTTTTAGATTCAAAGTTAGCCCCGGTGTGTGGATGAGTCATCGTCATCATTTGCAGACAGTTTCCTGGAGTCTGAAACTTTCACAAAGGAGTTGCTTCTGGCTAGAGGCTGAATATAAAGTCAAAACAGGCTAAATAAAAACACCTAAATTTATCCGTTGTTTTAATGGAGCTTTAGCTCATCGTCAGATTTCAAGGATTCAGGACATCTGGCCATGAAACAGTTACATTTAGACTTCTACAGATGTAGAAACAATAAGGTATTGATTTCATTTATAAAAGATGAAGTAAGCTTTTTTAATTAAAGCCAAAAACCGGGATATAAATAGTACAATTGTACTACTAAATAATAGAAATTAGGCCTTTACAGCATACAGTTACATTGTTTGTCTATACAATTAATTTATAATCAGCCTCAAAATGGTTTAAGATTTACATCTTTTGATCTACAGTTCGGAAAATATGATGCAACTACAAATCAGTCAAACCGTCAAAAACTGACCCATGGTAACTTCTGGAAGAACCTGCAGTGATCCAAAGATGGGCGAATCGTTCGACTGGATTTATGCGGATGTTTATGGTGGAGAAAAACCTTTGGGGTCTACAAACGACTTGTGTGAGAGACGGAGAATCATTAAGCTAACATTTGTTTTGACTTACTGCCAGAAATGGAATGAAGGAGATTAAATTGATTCCTACGCTTGTGTTAGAATGTCCCAGTCAAAGTCAGAGCCTAAATCCAAGTAAGGCATTGTACACATGTAGCCGAGTCTTTATAAAAAAACAAATATCTCCGTCACATTGTTTAAGAAAATAATATTGTACACAAACCCACAGGGGGCAGTGTAGCGCAAAGCTGAAACCTGTGTCAGCCAATCAGATCGCTTCAAAAACACCTACAACTTCCTGTAAGGAAAGAACATGACGCCAGAAGGTTGAACTACTTTTAAATAGCGTATTGGAATATAAAGTTGATTAAACACAAGGCGATGCTGATTGGTTATATTAAAACAACTATGGGGACGTATTAGCATATTTTCTTTTGTCGCAGACTGTAATGAGCAGGACCTCAAATCTCTGTTTTCGCATGTGCACACGCAAACACAAATACGGAGTTTCCTCAAATTGTTATTTTTTCCCCCCACAAATAATCGTTTTTAAGGATATTAAAGAGAGTAGTTTTCGTGTAGATGAAAGACCAAAACGCTTACAAATGTAGCAGGTAGACAGACGCTCCGAGTAGCAAACAGATGTTTCTTCAGTGCCTGTGTAGCCGTCTGCTGTTGTTCTAATTCCAGTGAATTTCACACGTTAGGAACATTTTAGCGCAACAACACCAAGAGGCCCGTGAGAGCGGCGACAACACCGATCGGCCTTCCCCTCCCTCCGCAGACAGTGATGCATCACCGTCATTTGCCAAAATACACTGAAGCAATACAATCGAAACGTCACAGGCAGCCACCCTCCAACCCCCACCCTCACCCCACTGAGCTAAAATTAGCCCCTTCTCTCTCATCACCGACCCGTCACGTCAGGACCATGCTCCTCATTTGCTGCCTAGATTTTTTATTTTTTCCTCCCATGTTGTGACGTTTTGACTGGGTCAGATGGTCACATTATCTGTAGGTGAACATTCATGGTGTCCTCTCAGCTGGCGTCAGACTTGAATCACAACACATCTCCTACTATGTGCCGTGCACCCACAATTCTTGCTCTTTTGATTGATTGAGGAAGGAAGTTATTTTAAAACTTATCTTCTGCTTTTTTTTCTGTTTTTGGCAGCTTTTTTTAAACACACAGTCCTTCTGCTCTGAAGTCATGCAGCTGGTTTCTGTCTCAGCTTCATCGCTAAGACAGAAACCAGCGTTTGGAGTCTGAGCTCGGCTGAAGGACGGCGGTCGGTGCAGGAAATGAACTTCAGGTCAGTGGGATCGTCTTACACCCGTAGCTCCAAGCTGTTTTTCTTTCTTTCTTTTTTTTTTTTTTTTTACTTACGCCGACCTCCGACCTGCAGAAGAATTCTCCCTGAGGTTACATAGGGATTGTGTTTTAGCTGCAGCTACTCTGCTCAGACTTATTTTTACCTCCTAATTATTTAGTTCAGGCCAGCTGTTCCAGACCGCAGGGCAGGTCAGAGGTCACGTGTGAGTGAGCCGGTGCGGACTTCGACTATCATTGGGATCAATCTCTGGAAAGCTGAACACTATTTGAGATGATTACATAGAGCCATGTTTGTTTGGAAATCTTTTAAATCGTCCCCTTGATAATAGAAATCATTATTGAAAGCAGCTTGTTGTGTTAACTTTGGCTGTCTTTATCTGATTTGGACATTTTTTTTGATTATCTGAAAAAGTTTTTCACAGCCGTGTCAAACTGACATCAATATGCTTTCAGATGGAAACATGTAAGATCCTGATGTTTGACTTTCTTGTCTGTCTGAATGAACGAGAGCAGCTGTTACCTGAAGAGGTGTTCATCTCCTCTGCTCTTCAGGAATACTTTTGTTTTGTTCCCTTTTCTCCCCTGACATATTTTATAATTTATCCTTGGTAACAAGGGGGCACATGAACACTTTTGGTATTTTACTGTCCAGACGGCTCTGAATAACCCAACCATTTCCAGAAGACTCTCTGGACCTGGCTGCATCCAGGTCCAGCTAAGTGCACTAAATGACCTTTTTCAGACGGGTCCCGAACCGTGTTTCACCAAAGCGTGACACAGTTTTACTGTTAATGTTCATTCATTTTTAACCAAGCTGGGGCACTGATAAAGTCACTTAATGATTTGGATGAACCGTGATTTGGAAAAGCATTCACAACCCTTGAACCTCTGTGGAGTTTAAGTTACAGACTTCTATTGTGACTTTTTGTGGTAGAGGAACAGGAAGTGGTGCATTATGGGATGCGGATGGAAAGGGACTGAAGGCTTAATGCATGTTTATTAGGGAGGAAACGATTAATCAGATTAATCGCGATGAATTGATTTATTGAAACAATTGTCAACTAATTTAGCAATCAATTAATCATTAACTAGAGCACGGACTCAAAAAGACCATTTGCTTGAAAGCACAACATATACGGAGCACTAATTAAGCTAAAACTGTATAAAAATTATATACATTTTGCACTTAAGATTAAAAAAGAACTTTTTTTGTCTGTAAATATGTTCTACCCAGAACTCAAATGGCAGTTTTAGCTTCTATACAAAAAAATATCTCCTAAGCACATTTTGCTTTTCAATTATTAATTAGTTTATCTAAATAAAAGTCAACAGATCATTGCTACACTGATTTGACGTTAGGTCAAACAGAGCTCTTCACTTGTCGATGTTAAAAGTACTTTTTAGTTGCAGATGCATCCTTTGATACAAATAAACAAGTATTCACAAAAGCAATGCAGTTATTGCATTGCTTTTGTTATTGCTAACAATAAAGCAATAAAAGTTGCTTTATTGTTTGTTTAATTGCATCTTTTAATGTATTTTTAATATTATATAAAAAAATGCTTAAATTGTTAATTGCAAAATGTGCAAAAAGTGAACATTTCTCTATCCGACTAATTGATTGTCAGAATAATCAATTACAAAAATTATGAAGTACAGCGGAAATTAATACTTTTGCAATGTCATATTTGTTAGATGAATTTCATTGTTAGATGAATTTCATTGTTTAATGGCCACTCTTGTTACTGATCAATTTCAGTTTTGACATTTTCCGCACTGTTTTTTTTTTTTTTTTTTTTCAATAAAAAACCCCCTCAAAGTTGCGTCTCAGTGCAGCAGGTTCACAGGAAATGCAATCTCCAGCTCTGCAGCTAAAATTACATTGAACCCCAGTGACCTGTCTTGCTGTGCAACAATGAATTGATTTAATATATAAATACGGCTTTCCAGCGAGGTCGTAATCGAACACCCGCCGTAGCGCGGCGTCGATAAATGCCGTTAGTTACATCACAGGCGCGAGCTGGGGCCGTCCGGCGGGCCGGACCGGGCCGGACCGGAGCGGCGGAATGATGAGTAACAGCCGAGCCTGGTGAGGAAAGGTGCGCTTGTCAAGATCACAAATTAACAGCAGATGTTGTTGCTGTTGCTGGCGTTTGGAGTGATTCTGTTAGCGCCGGTCTGCTGATGCTCAGATAAAGGCAGGGCGCGCGCCGGGCGGAGAACACGTCGCTTCCCGCCTTGAGAGCTGGACACACCGGGAGGCCGCCTGCTGCAACATGTCCTCAGGTCTGCCTTATTCCAGTGTTTAAAACATTAGCTGCGTTTCCATTACCCATGTGCGCAAATATTTGTCTACACTGAACGTTTGAACTTAGTGTAATAAAAGAATAAGCAAAGTTTATAACGCTAATGTCGGAGAAAAACACAACTTCGCTGTTGCTGTGTTTCCATAAAGTACGAATGTAATTAAAATCACATGTGTATAAACTAGTTCACGCGATAAGTCGTTAAAAAAAGATGGCAGCTACGGCTGTAAATGGCTACATGAGATATATTAGTAATTTGACCATCACGAGACACGTCGGCGTCATATTCAGGCGTTATAGTGACAAACCTCAATTTGGGAGGTGCTAGTTATGTGGCGTTTTGGGGGAAATTGTAGTCCGCCATTTTACAGAAGAACTAAGGATTCAACGCTTTGAATGACAACTTTTTACAAACTGTGCCATGCTGTGAGAGCCCGGGAAAAACAAACAAACAAACAAACAAAAAAAAAAACAACTAAAACCACAGAAACAAACCATCTTCTTTCTACTACTACCTCTCTTCGTTGTTTCCACCGGTAGTAAAATATGGCTGTTGCTCATGTCATGTGGCTCATGTGATGCAAAAAAGTGCAGTTTTGCGAAATAAATCTGTTTCCATATGCCTGAAAAACCACCGCAAAAAAAAAGAAAAAAAGAAAGAGTTTTTCCGAAATTGGCGTGTTTCCATTAAGAAATTTTATTTTTGTCATTTCAATTTGCGCAATTTTATGCTCAGCTAGTGTTAAAAACAAACTGACAGCTGCACAATCCCTTATGGATCCAGTTTGGCTGCAGGTGGGATATTTTTAACCAAAAGCCCACTGAGGCGTGCGGGCTGGGTGTAATTAATGACATGTGAGTCATGGAGCTTATCCTTGGCTTGCAGCCCCTCAGTTAGCACACATCAGCAGGCTTCATGCACGGGATGGATGGAGAGCAGATTATTATTATTATTATTATTATTATTATGCAATTTACAAGTCATTCATTAATCCATTTTCCCTGCAGGGTCGCTGGTGGTGCTGCTATCCATCTTTAACGGTCACATTACCCTTATGTCTTAAAAGATTTCAACTGGAAACTATGGTTAATTTGTCTGTAATATGACAAGAAATCTGTGTGATAGTTCACAGAATGACGAGTGTTTCTGGCGTTAACAGCGAACTCCTGACAAACAGAGACCTTCTGATACCTGCTCACCCTGACAGTCCATGAACATCAAACTCTGCAGCATGTAAAATATTCTGTGGAGTGCAAAGATCGAAACGATGTTCACCTATGAGGGAGAGCACCTGACTTCATGTGTGATCTCGGCAGCCTCATTCAAATTCTGTGGCTGAGACTCGTAGTAGGAAAGGCAGGACGGTCACGACGCCCTGCAAACGTCGTGCATAATCACCAAAGCTGCAGATGTGACTTGGTTGCATGCATCCCTGAAGCAGCACTCCGCTGCCGTCGCACCTAAAAACGACGGCACGATGAAGGACGACACCCAGGGTTTGACTGGTGGTGCAAACCGAGGATGTTAGCATCTCACTCGTTCAGGGCCCAGTCAGCAAAC
>NW_006800208.1:558287-591786 GCF_000485575.1 Poecilia formosa | reverse complement strand
TATCTCAGATATCTTCATTAATTACCTTAGGAGCTGTGATTTACAGTGAAACAGCAAAAACTCTGTTGTTTTTTTTATCACTGGGAATAAATTCCATCATATCTGCTGATTCTGGCTCAGCGTTACGCAACCGTCCCCGCTGAAAAGGCAATCAATCTGTTTCTGGTGGGGCCGCGCCGCCAAACCCGCTGCATCACAACAACCATCGCCAATCGGGCTCCAGCCTCACGCATCACCATGGTAACTGAGCTTCCTCTGTGATGAGGAGGTGGGGACAGCTGATGGAGGAGAGCAGAAGAGAGAGAGAGAGTGAAGAGAGGTGGAGGAGAGGCAGAATCTAAAGCTTCTCTTGGATTTTATTAAGCTGAGGGCGCTTTGAGCTTTACCGAGGGGCCGGGATGTGGTGGGGAGCCGCCGCGTGAACCGAGGAGTCTCGCCGGGATCAGGATCTGCAGCACTCCTCTCGCTCCTCTCCCTGCATGTCGATCCATCCAGCAGCCCAGAGGTAAAACATTTCTTTCACCCGAAAGATCCGCTTTGATCGAGATTTCATCCCTGCTTCCTTCTCGTGTGAAAATAAAAGACACGCTGCTGCCTGTTGGACTCGGAGCGCTCTGACAGCAACCTGCAGGTGGCGGGGCTGTTGTCATCCTCTCCTGAGATGTGGCAGGTGTGTGAGGGGTGGGGGGGGGAAACAACACTCGCTTTTGACAGAATTGAAATATCTAGCTGCTGCGCTTTGCAAGTCAATTTAATCTCCTCACCAGATGCAAAAACGTCTGAATTAAACTGCAATTCTGGGAGAAAAAAAAAAGTTTCCCTTTGGCAGAGTCTGAGTTGATATCAAATATATATTTCTGATTCTTTTAATTGGCTGGAATAATTGAATGAAATTATTGCTTTGTATTTTATTTTTACTTGGCAGTGTAGCTAGCTTTCTATACATCCATAAAATGGGATTTATTTCTTCTGTTTTTTTTTAAGCAAACATACAAGGCTTTATTTTTATGTTCCTGTCAAGCAGTGAGTAATGATCGGCTGCAAACTCAGTTCAGTCCTGATGCCAAGTGTGGAAATAAATCATCAAATACTATATTTATTACTACAAGGAACAGAGAGAGGACTTAGAAAACCTGCGTTTGCAGTTCAGCTTTGGGCAAACTGGCTGCACGAGATTTGGCTGTATTTTGTAAAATCATGCAAAAAAAAAAAAAAGAATAAAATCACCAGCCTGCCTGTCTCTCTTGGTTTACTTGTTGCATATGTTGTCTGAGTCATTCGGCCCTGCTGGCTTGTGTGTTGTGATTAACAAATGCAGAGACAAATCCAGTCAGGGGATCTTGTTAAAGCAGCACGACTCCTCCATATGCCGAGCGAGTCGACCAGATGAATCCTGGTGGTGCAGCAAACTGTGAGATCATGAATCCCACTCAGAAATCCGACTGCTGCACGTCCTGCTGCAACGTTGGAGAAAAATGGATCCCATGGAATCTAAGCAAACGTGAACAGGCTGTACTTTTATGTTTCTCAAGCGCTTTGAACATTTTTTATTTAATCATTTCCCATTTGACTTTTTTGCATTATTTTTTTCTTTGCGGCCACAAACTTCAATGTATTTCATTGGGATTTTGTGTGAGCAAAAGTAGTAGTGCATAACAGTGGGGGGAAAAAACCAAAACGACACATGGTTTTCATTTATTTTTTTGCTTTTACTCATTAAAATTTGCTAAATGCTGCAAGTCAATGACTCGATGCAGCCTGCTGGGTTTCTTTAGAAAGAAACTTTTTAAAGAAACAGTATTATTATCTGTCTGCCAGGCCAATAGAGCCATTTAAAGCATAATTAAGTTACCTCCAGCTGTTATAAAAATGCTATGTACATCAAATATGACTTAAAATAAATATGACTTTGTAATTTATCGCCTTGAAATTGGATCTCTGTCCCTTTAAAAACTCCTGCTCTTTCTGAAACTCCGCCTTCAGGAAGTGATCACAACATGGCTCCTTTATTAACCATTTAACAACATTTTTACTAGTGTTGAGAAGTAGCTCCTTTAATGAGCTCAGCTGATGTGCAGTCCCACCAGTTGTTTGCTAATTGCTGCTGGCTAGTCTGAAGGAGCTGAGAGGAGGAGCCACAGGGGAGGGCTGCTATGTGAGGCAGAAACTTGTAAACTGCACCTCCTCGGAGGAGCTTTATCCTCGGAGGTGGAGCTAGGTCCAGCCAGGCGTTTTAAACAACTGAGTGGTTGCCATGGAGATTAAAGGATTCCTCAAACATGCATGAAAGACACAAAGCAACACTGCAGGTATGTTTTTGATGAGGACATAACATCATAACATGATGTAAAGCTCAAAGTCAACTTTACATAATGCTGCCCCTTTAAGCTTTTCTTTTATCTCACTATGGAAAGAATATAAGACTTTGAACCTATCAAGACATGATTGTCCCCTTAAGCTCTTAGCCCGTTGGTGTGCGCTAAGGTCTCGTGCGGTTCTATGCAGACATTAACTGCAGAGCTGTGGTCGATGTGCTGATGATGCCATTTACGTGTTCACCCTGTGGATGCCAGTTCCTCTGAAATCTCTCGATACATTTGTCCGTTGCATGTTGCCCCTTCCAGTTGACGGTGTATGCGCTTTTCCACCACAATTGATAAAAAAGTTTGGACCGGAAGGATTTACCTTGGAATGATCAATTTGCACCTCAGCATCTCGCCAATTACCACGGACCAATCAACAAATGCAGTCTGCAGCCAATCAAATCGATCCAAAAGATGAGGATTTGCAAATGGAGATGAATCTGGCCAGGCCTGACTGGGGATGAACCGGTTAAAACCACGCCCGGTTCATCCCCAGTCAGGCTGGGACATGAATGAATCAATCAGAGCGTGAGAAGCCCACCTCAAGTATGAGAATCTGTTGACAGAAGTATTAGGCGTGCGCTTCAATTAATCTGGCTTTTATTTTGGAAGAGTTCCTGACAGAAAGCAATATAGAGTCTTACAAGCCATGTAGGGGAATGTAATGTGGAAGAAGGTTGAATTTGTCAGATGATACTAAAATGTAACTTTTTAGACTTCATGTAAAACATTACGTGTGGCAGATAATCAACACAGCAGACCACCTTGAACACTCCATCCTTATTGAATCATCATAGAACCAAACATATAAACATTCATCAAGATCTACAATGAACCGGTTTAGATGAAGGCATGTTCATGTCCAGAGGTAAATCTGATGGAAAATCTACTGGAAGGCTTGTAAGTTGACGTTTACGTCCTCACGACATCTATTCTGACATAGATTCAAGTTTTCTGCAAAGAGGAATGAGCAAAGAGTCGACTGCAGAGATTTATGAAGATAATAGAGATATAAGTCTTGCAGCAGAGAAAAGTAGCAATTCAAAGAATTGCCAGGTAGCAGGCTGAATCTTTTGTTGGATATTTATTTGCGTATATGCAGAGCTACATCTGTTAAAATGCCCTTGGAGTTTTTATTTTGTAGCAAATGGTTAATGAAAGCCTTCTCAGAATCTAATGTTAGATTTTCTCTTTGTATTAGCCCTTATTTGCAGTCCTTTACAAAAGAGCTTCTAGGAACAGATCAGTGTTTTTAATCAGAAAGTCTTGAGATGAACAAATGAACTGCCAGTTT
The DNA here is from genome assembly GCF_000485575.1 of Poecilia formosa. Lineage (NCBI taxonomy): Eukaryota > Metazoa > Chordata > Actinopteri > Cyprinodontiformes > Poeciliidae > Poecilia > Poecilia formosa. The sequence goes on along the minus strand of NW_006800208.1, from coordinate 588,129 downwards.
TTTCTGTCACACTTTTAGTTACCTTAAAAGAAGAGAAAGCTTCTAATGCACCTTATCTACCTATTTATCTGCTGAGATAGATCTCAATTTAAGATTGAGAATGTCAAATTTGAGATTCTCCAATGGAGGATTTGAGATTATCCATGTTTCTTAGTTGTTAGTTTCATTTTGGTACCTGTAGTAAGATGCACAAACTGACCTTTCATCCACAAAGTCTCTTCAAAATATTGATGACGGACATTTTAGATTTTGTTATAGCAACCTAGTTTCCAACACAACTGGCGTCCTGATCCTTCAAGATATGAATGTCTTTAAGCAGTATGTTCAAAAGAAATGTCATCTGGATATGTTAATGCATGTCAAATATTTCTAACTAGCCAATTTCCACAAAGTCCACAAAGCTTTTAGAATATTACAGTATTTGATTAATAAACTTGAAATAATGATTTCTATTAAATTCACTGGGGATAGGTTTTTCCTAGAAGGATAGTTAAATTTCTTTCTCTGTCTTGTAGAAAAACAAATATAGGAGGAATAAGTTTTCTTATTGTTTAGGACAAAGTGGCTCATTTCTCACAGTCAGTCTCTGATTGGCTGATCAGGCCCTCATGATGACTCCTCAGCCGGTCATGTTGTTCAGCATGAGATATAAAAACAACCAGATCCAACATATATATACATATATATATATATATATATACAAGTAATTCAGCAAATTACCGGTACCTTTTTTGAGTCCAGTCAGTTAACGATTAATCAATTACTAAGTTAGTTGAGAATTATTTCAATAGTCGATTCATCACAATTAATATGATTAATCGTTCAGCACCAGAAACTAGTCATATTCAAAAATAAGTATATTTACTGAAACGTTATGATTGATTGATCACACAGACTGATGTTTTCAAATTATGTTGATTATAATACACAAATGTGAGGCTGAAACAAATATTACATGGCTTGTAGAAAAATAATTTTTATTACGATTATAATAATTTTGTCAATGACAATTACTTATTGGTATTTTGGTTTTGATACATACATGCTGTCATTTTTTTTAATTTCACCTTACAGTTTTCAGATTTTGTGTTCTTGTGGAGATATTCTCATTCAGTAAGCATTGATGTTAGCATTGATGTTTCTGTTCAACGAGCGCAGACAAAGCTGACTGTTTTGCCGTGAACTGACTGAATGGAGCCACACTTAGATTCTGACTGAGGGATCTTTTCTGGGCCAAGTCTTCACTACAGGAAAATGACTCCATGAGGGTGTGTGGTATTTTTCCTCAGTGCTTAGAAGCTCATTTGCATTCATAAAAAAGCTGTTTGGAAATGTGTTTCTGACTCATCATCCTCAGCTGACTGTAGTAGGTTAAATTTAAGCTTTGCCTCATTGTTGTACTAAGATGGTGTATTACAGCCAGACTAAGAGATTTTCATTGCTTTAAGTTACAAGAATAAAGTCACAGTAGTTACTAGGATGCAAACAAATTGTAAAATGAGAGCAAAGCTTCTATTTATCAGGATCTGACGCGACTAACTTGTCTAGTCTTGCTACTGATAATTTGATGCTTATGTGTTAAAAAATGAAGTATTGACTTATTTGGAAAATTTATGCCAAAGCATAACTTCACAAGATGTTCAACTTCCTCATTTTGTCTTTCAATTACTATTTGTGGTGGAATTTGTTCTCCTAATATTCGACTTTACTATTCAGACTTTACGCTCATATTATATTGACTTTGTTATATTGACTTTATAGTCGTATAGCTTTATTATACTCGGAACACTGGCTTTATTCTTGCATTATTATGACTTTATTCTTGAAATGTAAAAAAAATAAAACATTTCTTAGCCCTAATACTCTGTTGTAGTTGTACAGATTTGTTTTAACTGGAACATATTAGAAATATCAAAACAGGGTTTCCCTCAGTGTATAATAAGTCTGGTGGGCCACCAGGCTTTACTTGTTCCCCTGGCATTGTTTGTTTATTTATTCCAGGTTTTATAAATGTTTGTCTTTGACTGTAGTTGGTGTTTAAGTATTATTAATGCTGTCTTCCAATAACACATAGCTACCAAGTGGTATTTTCAAATACACAGTAGGCAGCCCTACCAACGCAGTCAGCTAGTTTTATAGGAGAAACCCTGCAAATTTAAACTTAATTTGAATTTTAACTTTATTACATTTGAGACGAAGTCACCTTCTGTATCAGGTACTTTGAAGCTGATATTTTTTCTTCTGACTTTCTGAATGCCTCTGTTTGGCTGAGATTTGAAGCTAAAGATGCAGAATGTGGACCTTTTCAGAATATGTTGTAAAAGTCATATTTGAAGAGAATCGTGGCCTGCTCTGTGGCCCACCTCAGCCTCTCACCATAGAGACAGAAACAGATTAATCCAAGAAGCCTACGAGCCAAGGATTGCCAAAATCAGTGTTCCCCACTCTTTTTACATCTGCAGCTTAAAAATAACAGTGGTGTGGGTTTTAATCCAGCTACATGAAGTAAAATGTAATTGGGTTCTATGCTAATTTAATGTTATTTAAAAGAATTTTGGCTGTGAACTCTGTGGGACATGATGCTGCTAAATAACCACTACACTAAAACAGATCTGAGAGTCTCTAGTCTTTAGTAATCTACATGTGACACTGAACAAGCAGCATTGGACATCATATGTTAAAGAATATTTACTTATAGAAAGCTTCAGGATGGGGAGCGCAGACATGGCTGAATTATGAATAAATCTTGCGTAACTGTTTACTGCTGTGATTTTTAATTACTTATCACGTGAAGTAGCGTACTGATTCAAATTCATTTCTTATTTCAAGGAAACTATTGCGAAATTGTGTTTTTTTGACATTAGCGGAACATAGACAAGGATTTACGCACATTTGCATTTGAGACACAGTTAATGATCAATAAGAAACTAACCAGAATATAAAATGTCAAAACCAAAACATGGCCACTACATCTTAGACTCCATAGTTTTCGGAATGGAAATCCAAAGATTTGGAGATGAAGAAGTTATAAATGAGTCCATAATGTCAATTGAAAAAACCCCCCAAATCATTCAGGTTTCTGTTTTCTTTGAATGCAGCTGCTGCTTACTTCATCATCTGAACCGTTGTCCATTCCAGACAAGCGGCTCCATCCGTGATACCCGATCTGCTGTCCAAACAATTTAAAAGGAGATAAACTCCTAAATTTTCGACGGATCATTAAACCCCCCACTCCTTGGCCTTCATTTGTGGTTCACACTTCACTTGGTCCGGCTCAGTCGATGGAGGCCGCCGTGTTTGATGTGCTGACTCACCGCTCGTTGAGCTGATGGAGTCAATAAAACATTAAAGTCAGTTTGCATTAAAAAAAACAACAACAACAAAAACAGGCTATAAAGACAGTGTGTTCCTCTGCGTACGTGTCGGTTGTCCCGTGTTCATTCGTGTGGGTGGGGGTCTTCGTTCTCTNAAAACATTTCTTAGCCCTAATACTCTGTTGTAGTTGTACAGATTTGTTTTAACTGGAACATATTAGAAATATCAAAACAGGGTTTCCCTCAGTGTATAATAAGTCTGGTGGACCACCAGGCTTTACTTGTTCCCCTGGCATTGTTTGTTTATTTATTCCAGGTTTTATAAATGTTTATCTTTGACTGTATTTGGTGTTTAAGTATTATTAATGCTGTCTTCCAATAACACATAACTACCAAGTGGTATTTTCAAATACACAGTAGGCAGCCCTACCAACGCAGTCAGCTAGTTTTATAGGAGAAACCCTGCAAATTTGAACTTAATTTGAATTTTAACTTTATTACATTTGAGACGAAGTCACCTTCTGTATCAGGTACTTTGAAGCTGATATTTTTTCTTCTGACTTTCTGAATGCCTCTGTTTGGCTGAGATTTGAAGCTAAAGATGCAGAATGTGGACCTTTTCAGAATATGTTGTAAAAGTCATATTTGAAGAGAATCGTGGCCTGCTCTGTGGCCCACCTCAGCCTCTCACCATAGAGACAGAAACAGATTAATCCAAGAAGCCTACGAGCCAAGGATTGCCAAAATCAGTGTTCCCCACTCTTTTTACATCTACAGCTTAAAAATAACAGTGGTGTGGGTTTTAATCCAGCTACATGAAGTAAAATGTAATTGGGTTCTATGCTAATTTAATGTTATTTAAAAGAATTTTGGCTGTGAACTCTGTGGGACATGATGCTGCTAAATAACCACTACACTAAAACAGATCTGAGAGTCTCTAGTCTTTAGTAATCTACATGTGACACTGAACAAGCAGCATTGGACATCATATGTTAAAGAATATTTACTTATAGAAAGCTTCAGGATGGGGAGCGCAGACATGGCTGAATTATGAATAAATCTTGCGTAACTGTTTACTGCTGTGATTTTTAATTACTTATCACGTGAAGTAGCGTACTGATTCAAATTCATTTCTTATTTCAAGGAAACTATTGCGAAATTGTGTTTTTTTGACATTAGCGGAACATAGACAAGGATTTACGCACATTTGCATTTGAGACACAGTTAATGATCAATAAAAAACTAACCAGACTATAAAATGTCAAAACCAAAACATGGCCACTACATCTTAGACTCCAAAGTTTTCGGAATGGAAATCCAAAGATTTGGAGATGAAGAAGTTATAAATGAGTCCATAATGTCAATTGAAAAAACCCCCCAAATCATTCAGGTTTCTGTTTTCTTTGAATGCAGCTGCTGCTTACTTCATCATCTGAACCGTTGTCCATTCCAGACAAGCGGCTCCATCCGTGATACCCGATCTGCTGTCCAAACAATTTAAAAGGAGATAAACTCCTAAATTTTCGACGGATCATTAAACCCCCTACTCCTTGGCCTTCATTTGTGGTTCACACTTCACTTGGTCCGGCTCAGTCGATGGAGGCCGCCGTGTTTGATGTGCTGACTCACCGCTCGTTGAGCTGATGGAGTCAATAAAACATTAAAGTCAGTTTGCATTAAAAAAAAGAACAACAACAACAAAAACAGGCTATAAAGACAGTGTGTTCCTCTGCGTACGTGTCGGTCGTCCCGTGTTCATTCGTGTGGGTGGGGGTCTTCGTTCTCTCCAGGATTCAGTGGAAAATATTTCCTCTGATTATTCATCAGCACTCAGCCTCCGTTTGCACAGAGTCCTGGCTGGACGTTTGGGTTTTATAGAGTTAATGATTTTCAGGAGTAGTAAGAATGTTTTGTGATTTGTGGGCATCCATCTGTACCGCTTCCTCTCTGTTCACATAAATATGAACCAGATCGAGACTTTTAGACAATGTAAAAACAAGGTAAAAAACGGTTTAGAAGTAACAATCTTATGTTCTTATTCTCTGCTTGCTCTGCTCCGTCTCTCTGGTTGTTTGAATTTCTTTTAGTCTCTTCAGATTCACTCTGTGGTCACTTTGTTACATTTCTAATTATTGGTTCCTGTTGTCAGTTTGCATATCAGTCTCTGTCTCCTCTGGATTTTATTCTTTTGTAGCTTTTGTCTCTTTGCTCAGTTTTAAGGTGTCTGACGGTGGTTTATGTCACCTTTTGATTTCAAGTTACTTCCTTCCATTTCTGGTCAGGTTTACGTTGTTTCTGATTTTTCTCCACTATCCACCAATAAGCCTTTTTCTGACCAGTTCTGGTTTCTCTTTTTCTTTGAGATTTTACCTATTGATTTTAGTTTTAATCAGAATTAGTAGGTCGTGACTAAAGTAGATGTACACCGATTGCTGTTTTCTGGTAAATTATCTCTCACAGATTTTTCTTTTTTTTGTTTAAGAAAACATCTAAAACTAAAAGCCCACAAATCTGATTCTCAACATGCTACTAATGTAGTGCAATTAATGCCTGTTTGTAGCCACTTAAAGCAATATTTTCATTAAATGACAAGCTGATGAAGCTTAACAAACCCTCCATGGTCTCCCACTCTACCACACAGTCATGCTTAATCATGCACAGATGAAGACACACCTTACACACACTTCCCATTAGACTCTAGTGTCCAACTCCCTCCCCTCTCAGATTTACAGCCTGCTATCATCTGCTGAAGATTAAGTATGTGCTTCCACATGACCCCCCTCCTCCTCAGTCTGTGATTGGCTGACCTGGTTCACATGGCAGCAGGTGGATGAACTCGGCTCAGATAGACGGGCGAGGAAGGAAGGCAGAGCTGAGAAGTTAGTGTCTTTAGATTAGCAATGGGAGTCATTAAACCGTCTCCATGGACACAGAAGAAAAACGTCTAACATGCCTGAGTTTCAGGTTAGGCTATTAACAATTATTATCCATTTATTTTTTTAAAGCAAATGTTTTTACCCAGAACATCATTTTTATAGGCTAAGCCTTACTAAAAACAAAATGATCTTTCTTAGACTCTTAAAGGGGCAGTATTATGTGTTTTCCAGGCACATAGTGTCGTTTTATAGCACAATTAAGTATCTATGTTACCATCAGTTGTTACAAAAATGCTGTAAATATCAAATATGACTTAAAAGAAAGTTTACTTAGCTATTTAATGCCATGAAATTGGGTCTCTGTCTCTTTAAGAAACTCCTGCTCTTTCTGAAGCTTTGCCTTCAAGAAGTCATCACAACATGGCTCCTGTATTAACACTTTAACAATGTTTTTACCAGCATTTCACTGAGATGTAGCTCCTATAATGAGCTCAGCAGATGCTCAGTTCTACCAGGCATTTGTTAATTGCTCATGGCTAGTCTGAAGGAGCCGAGTGGGGGAGTCATGGGAAGGGCTGCTCTGTGAGGTAGAAACGGGGCAAAGTTCAGCCAGGTGTTTTGCACAGCTGAATGATTGCCATGGAAGATTAAAGGATTTCTCAAACAAGCATGAATGAATAAAGGCAACACTCTATTTATGTTTTTGATGAGGAAATAACATTATAACATGATGTAAGCTCAAAGAAGTAAAGTTTTCGAAACACTGCCACAAACAAAAATATATTGCCAGTATTTATTTTGTCAGATTTCAGCTATTTTTGTTCCCCGTCTCCTCCAAAAACACACTTAAATGTTTCAAATCCAACCAGTTTTAATAGTAGATAAACATAATCTGAGTAAATACAAAATTTAAGTGTAGTTAGCAAACATTTTCATTAACTGGGTTAACCTTTTTTTTTCTTTATAAATGACATGATAAAAACATGTATTGGATTTATTCAGGTTATTTTTCTCTGGCACTATAAAGGGGAAAAAAGAAAGTTTGTAAAGAGGGAGAGATCAATTTCACAGTTATGTGTATTCCTCTAAAGTCACCATAAATCTGAGAAAATGCTGTTCGTTGTTAGCCAGTTCCTGGTGAATTTTACACACATCATGAATCCCGATGGTTTGTAAAGGCTCAGACTGTCAGGATTCCAGTATGGCAGTGCAGGGAGTGTCCGTTGTGGTTGTGTAAACAAAACATGTAATTGGATTGCTGGAAAGAAAAAAGAAAAGCCGTCCTCTTAAGGATGTGATTAGTGTACACTCACCGACTGCAATAAGAGTTTAACAGCCTCTTTCTTGTCTCAGTGTCCTTTTATGTAGTCATTTACATTCAGAGATCTAAAGCACTATAAGATTGTCTGTCTGGTTTCCACATCGCAGCCACCATATTTCTAAAAACTGGAATTCGGAAAAGAGAAATGTAAACACAGACTGTTTTAGAATGAAAGAAACGACATTTTCTGTGTTAGCTTTATGCTCAGTTCGTTTTCTCTTAATTACTTGGAAAATAACATAAAGAAAAGCTTAACATTAAATCAACACAGATAGCACAGGCATGTGGGTACATTTAATAAATCAAATAGCTTTCCACAGCTAATTTATTTCAGTGATTCAGTTTAGCATAGTGAAACTCGTATAATGTTTGGATTCATTACACACAGTGTCAAGAGGAAAATGAGCCAACAATGCAGATGAGCTGAAGGGTGTTATTAATTCAGCTTAATTGAGTTCAGTTTATTTATGTTGTGGAAATTCACAGCACACGTTGCCTCCAGGCCATTCATTTGAATCATGGGTCAGCAGAATCTAAGTTTGGAAGCTGTTCTGAAAGAAACTGTCTGTTGTTCTTATCCTCCACCATTAAAGCTAATGTGTGTAACTTTCACAGAAATGTTTTTTTGTTTACAGATTTGTTAAAACTGTCAGCATGTCGTGACAGTATAATATGAGAGATAATCTGTGGAAAGATCGATCCCCTTCACCTCTTTCCTAAGCTATTATTGCCACCTGAAGAAATGCAACCAATCAGAGCCACGGGCGGGTCTTAGCGTTGTTAATCATGCTTATGTAGTTTATTATTATTATTATTATTATTATTGTTAAGAGATCCCCATTACTCTAGACCACTGACTATTATCTTCCTGGGGCTCACGCCACAAAAGTTACAATAAAGTTATAAAAAAAAAATACCTTAAGGCAAAATCAAAATGGAAACAAATTTCTAATTTACGGCCTCAGCAACTTTAACATTTTACAAACATTACAAAAGGACATCACAAAATAAACAAATAATCAAAATCAAAATACAAAATTTCAACAATAAAATGTTAACGCTGCTAAACGTACTAATGGCAGGGAAATCAGTGGCCATGCTAACGAGCCTCAGGATTCTTGCGGTGAACCTGCTGTAATGTAGCAGAGAGAAAGAGGGATGTTATGAGGAGCACATACATGACTGTGATTGACAGCACTAAGACCCGCCTCCTGGCTCCAATTTGGTTCAAAAGAAACTCTAAACAGGTGGGGGTTTTAGCCTTGATTTACAAGAACTCATTGTTTCGGCTGCTTTATGGTGTTCTGGAAGTTTGTTCCAGATTAGTGGTGCATAGAAGCTGAATGCTGGATCTCTATATTTGGTTCTGGAGAAACTGAGTAGATTATTATTACAGATTTATTGTCCAGCTCTAATCAAAGCTTTGGGCAGTTAAGAAATTGCTAAATAAAAGTCAGATCAGATAGATAAATACATCCACACTGCAGTGGTAGAGAACCTGCAGAGGTCACACCAAAGATTAGTCCTTCAGTGCCATCGCTGCTGCATCTTTGGTGCCACAGAGTTGGGATTTAGGTTGCAGGAGGATTTCAGCGCTGCTGCTGGGTCAGTGGATTACCTTGTAATAGATCTGCTGGAGCACACACACAGGATGTGTTGGCTTGTATATGGAGGGCTTTAATCCCTCAGACAAGCATGCTAACTCCTCCTATGGCTTGTAAGTAAGCCGGAGGCTGAAGGGACGTTATAGAGTTGTCGTTTTTTTCCTCCCCACACTGAATGCCGTTTGTTTTTCTGTCTCAGGCGGGGGGAAATGACAGACGGCTGCCTCCTCACTGACTAACGATGCTGCTGGGTTAGCAAAGCCTGACCGAGAGGAGCCTCACCTTCAGACCCCGCGAACGCAGGCAGGCAGAGTCGGTTCTGTTCCAGCACAGCCATGCTGATCAAGGAGTACCGGATCCCCATGCCGATGAGTGTGGAGGAGTACCGGATCGCTCAGCTCTACATGATCCAGGTGAGCACTTCCTGCTGATTTTCAGGAGGAATCTTTTAACGGTGTTAACTTTTTCTGATTTTGCTGTGAATGCTCTGTAATCTGTCTGTGTGCTGCCACTGATCTTGGCCAGGATTTCTAATCACAATGGGATTTTCCTGGTAAACTAAAGGTTAAATGAAAATAAATAATTTTTGTCAGGAACCTTTAAACTATGGAGTATTTTTGGTTTAAACCTCTTTGTTTCATTTACGAATGCAATTTGAAGCTAAACAAAGCTTCCTGTTATTAATATACTTGTCAGATACACTTACATGGTGGGATGACCATTTTTGGATTTCCAAAACAGAGACACTTGGTCCAGTTATGAAACGCTTTAATGACACTCTGTTTACTTAAAGCTATTTGTTAAAATCATCATGATGTTGTGACAGTATAATATATGACAGACAGTCTGGGAAAATAGCTTCTCTCCATTCTTCCTGGTGTGACTCAGTCAGAAACAACCAATTAGAGCCAGGAGGAGGGTCTTAGCGCTGTCAACCACTCTCGTGCTCACCCTTTCTCACTTGCTTGTTGCTAAGCTACAACTACACCACATAGCGGGCCAACACTGCTAAGGCTAGTTAGCATAAGTATTAATGATGGCGGAAAAACGATTTTCCTGTAATGGAAAGATGCTCTTCCACCATTAACACATTGAACTGTGTACACGAGTTTGATTGACAACGTCAAGTCCCTCCTCTTGAATCTGATTGGTTGGCTTTGATTGGGAGCGGTGCATTTCTGCAGACCGTTTTAATAAATATGGGGGAATAAAACAACATATTTTTGTAAAGATACAAACTGCAGCTTTAGAGACTTATTTTTTTTAACATATCATTTTTCTAAAATAAAGGCCTTACTCATCTTTTGCCAAAAAGGATTTTTTTGTTTTTGTTTGCCTAAATCATCTTTTGTCAATTTTTTTTGTTTGTTTTTTGGTTAAAATCAGTTTTGGCAAAAAATAAAAATTATTTTAGAAAACCGATGAGATGTAAAGAATGCCTTCATTGTGGGGTTAGAAAGAAAAGTTAAATAGCAAACTTCAGGATTTACAATGAAAACAGAACAAAATTTACAAAATTTTTATCAAAGCAGTTTTTGTTTGCTCAACAAACAAACATACAGGTTTTTGAAAGAAGTGTGTGTAGCTCAACAGAGAGCTGCTTCCTCTGTTTGCTCTAGTGAGAAACTCTCTCAACGTTTGAATTGTGATTCAGTAAGTCGGAGTAACATGTCATACTTTTGGCCTTCTTCTAATCTTTGGTCCACTTCTGGTGCAACTGAACTCTTTTCCCAGTGTAACAGCAGCACACAGCTGACATGTGATTGGTTGTTTCTGGTCAAACAGTGTATTTCTGTAGTCAGCACTGGAAGCACTGGGAGAAGGCAGAGCAGTTTGATTTCTTTCAAAGTTATCTGTATTACATTCTTCTGTCACAACAAAGAGAAAGTTTTGTAAAGTAAGGTAATTTTATTTATATAGCACATTTTCAGCATCAAAGCAATTCAAAGTGGTTTAAATAGTTTTTCTCTCTTTTTTTCCCCCGATTCTCACTCAGTAAGCTTATTACGGAAGCTGAGTCTTCCGCTGGATGAGTTGTCTGCTGATACCAGATCAGTCACTCATAAACAGACTTTGGTGTAACTACAGCAACCAGCCAACAGGAGGAAACATTATATTACTGATTGCTTCTCTTGTACAGTTCCAGTCGACCTGCTGAAGTGGTCAAGAGAGTCTATGTAAGTGAAAGTAAAATTTACAGACTCTACAGGTGTTTTTATATATATATATATTCTTTATAAATCTTAGGAATGGAAATGACTAAAACAAACTTGGTGATGTAGGATTTGTACGCTGACAGCTTATTGGTTGGTGTGTTTAATCTAAACTGGAGTTATGGCGACTATCAAGTGGGAAAACACAAGTTGTGTATAATAGACTCATATAAATTGTTTCTATCATGAAACCCAAACTACAGATATGTTTCCATCCAATTGTCATGCTAATTTTGAGCAAACTTTTAAAGGGGCAGGGTCATGTAAAACTGACTTTTTTGAGCTTTACATCATGTTATAATGTTATTCCCTTATCAAAAAGTGTTGCCATGATTCTTTCATGCACGTTTGAAAAATATTTTCATCTCCATGGCAACCTGTTTAAAATGCCTTGGTGGACTTAGCCTCGCCTTCGAAGACGCAGCTCCTCCTCAGAGCTGCAGCTTCCGAGGTTCTTGTCTCTCCCACTCAGCTCCTTCAGACTAGCCAGCAGCAATTAGCAAACACCTAGTGGAACTGAGTATAAGCTGAACTCATTGTAAGAGCTACTTCTCAGTGCAATGCTGGTAAAAACGTTTCTAAAGGGTTAATAAGGTAGTGGAGTTTCAGAAAGAGCAGGATATTTTTTAGACTAAACTAACTTGAAATTAGTTTAGTGCTAATTTCAAGGCACTAAACTTCTTTTAAGACATATTTGATAACGACTGAAGCTAACATAGTTACTTGTTTCTGCTATGAAAGGGCACTATGTGCCTGGAAAATACATAATACTGTCCTTTTAAAAGGTCTCAAATAGAAAAAAAGAAAATGTACATTAGGCCTGTTTATATCTCGTGATTTGGAGCAAATCAGCAGGACTCCATAAACCGTAACTTCATCAGATATCGACACTACGCATGACTGTAATAGACAGGAGGTTGAGGCCTCCCCTCTCAGCTGGAGGTTTGAACTTATTCAGTAAATGAGTTTCCTTCTACTTTTTAGCGAGTTATCGGAAAAGCCAAAAACCACCTCAAAAGCAAACATAAAGTGTAAGGAAGTTATTTTGAATTTTGTTGGTTATTTCTAAAGGGATACTTCAAACTTAGCGTAACCCCCCCCCAACCCCCCCATGGTTTGCGTCGTATTATCCGAGTTTAAAAGGCTGGATCAGGGGCAGCTATGATGATTTTAGTGGGGGTTACGAAGCATTACCTTGTTTCAGGTAATATCTGATACGTGTAATGGAGGGCGGGGGTTGAAGGTGTCCTTGTGTCTTCCTGTAGAACAGGATCTGAGAGAAAATGTTGCTGAGAGGTCACGGTGTCGCTCTGCAGACCAGATGGTGCTCCATATGTCTGGGCTTTATGCTTCCTTTCATAACTTTGTGAAAACAATTAAAATGTCATTAAAAAAACAACATCTCAGTATGAATGCATCCTGTATTTACTTAGGAGCCGTAAATCAGGGCAGATTAAACAAAGGATCTCATTTTAGAGCGACATGTTCCAGCTTGTGATCATGAAGCTCATTACTGACAAATAGCAATGAAGCGACAGCCGCGTCCATTCCTCCTTTTTACGCCGTTTATTCTAAACTGCGACGGAAGATATGCAACCTAACTCATTTAAATTTGATCAGATGAAGTTATTAAGGAGCTAGATCTGTGCAGACACAAAACAGAAACGTCATTTGCTTCTTTTTATCATAACTTTGCTTATGTGGACAAACATACAAATACATGACTGTACAGAGTTAAACACACACATGCACACCCGCACGCACACACACACACAGTTCCTGCTCCTCGGCGTCACAGTTGGAGCGCCTGTCGCCGGGGTAACTGGTGACATCACCTGCAGCGGGGCAGCTGCTGCCATCATTTGGTTTTGTGGCGTGAACGAGACAGAGAGGGAGACGTGGTGGTACAGTCGCCATGACGACTCTTGGTGTCTGAAGCTCATTGCTGGATAAAGTAACATGAGATTCAAACATCACTCAAATAAAATATGTAATATTTTCATAACATAAAAAATAGCACAGCTTTTCTCACCAGTGTGTTGAGGAACATTTGTATTTTTTAAATGTTTTGTCAGCAAAAGAAAACCTAGATGAGGTGTTCCCATGTACTTTCTGATATTTATTGCATTTTTGTAATTCAGAACACCTATTAATAATAAGTTAATTGCTATTAACTTGTTGCCATTTATACTTGGATGCCACCACTCTTGAGAAAACAATGCTTGAAGCTACTTTGGTTTTTAGCCACATATAAACATCCCACTGCTTTGCATCAACACAAATGGTTTTTATTAATGCTTAAAGGGGCAGTATCATGTGTTTTCCAGGTACATAGTGCCATTTCATAGCATAATCAAGAAACTATGTTAACTTCAGTTGCCAGCATAACAAATGCTGTATATATTTAGTATAACTTAAATGAGATTTTACCTTGAAATTGGGCCTCTGTCTCTTTAAGAAACTCCTGCCCTTCCTGAAACTCTGACTTCAGGAAGTCATCACAACATGGCTCCTTTATTAACTCTTTAACAACGTTTTTACTAGATTCGCACTGAGAAGTAGTTCCTATAATGAGCTCAGCAGATGTGCAGTCCCACCAGGTGTTTGCTAATTGCTGTTGGCTAGTCTGAAGGAGCTGAGTGGGAAAGGCGAGGGGAAGGGCTGCTCTGTGAGGCGGAAGCTTGGAGGCTGCGTAAAGCAGTTTCCAAGAAAAAGGAAAAAGGTAACCCACAGAGGCATGGTGATCCACCGAAATCTGACTGGACGGGTAGAAATGATGTTGGTGGTGCTAGCATCACACTGTGGAGATGCTATTTATCAGCAGTGAAGCTAGTCAAGGAAAATGGAAAGAAAACAATTTCTGAACTTTTTACCATACACATCAGCTCTCAGTTTAATCACCTTGTAAGAATAGGTTGCAAATATGCTTCATAAGGTTATGCCCTCTGTTTCCTTTCCAACATAAAGTTTAAAAAAACCTCCTGAACATAAATAAAATTGCGGGGGCGGGGGGAATCACAGACATGGTGGTAAACTGTCTAGCTCTGTTTTCTCCTTCCTTCTCTTGCTTCAGTGAAGCACCAAGTTCAAAGTCTTGTGTTGTAAACTGATTAGAGATGCACCGCTCCACTTTTTTCACTTCCAATACTGATATCTGAGGTTTACTATCAGCCAAATTGATAAATAAAAACAACACTGAATTGACTTAGTGTTTCTTTTCTTAAACAGACATAAATGTACTGAATATAACAATTTGTTTGATAACTCTGCACCACTACAGCACACCTACATACACCAGCAGCTTCTTGGACAAGCATGTAAAAAACTTTAATTTGTTCAGTTGGCACAATTAGGAGTAAATCAACCAAAAATAATAAACTGAAACTGACGAGAACAATGCAAAAATGTGAAACAAAATAAATTGTAAAAATAAACAACAAACCTTCATTAAAATGGTTTAAAACGTGTAATTAGGAAATCTAAATATAATGTAAAATAAATAATAAAGCATGACATCGCTCAGAGCACAAAACATAGAATTAGACTGAATAGATCTGTACTTATGGATCAGGCACATTGTCACTGATACCCATCTAGAAATGTTTTCAATATCGGGACCGATACCAATATTAATATTGGACCAGTGCATCTCTAAAACCTGGAATCTAAAATCAAAAACAAGTGACATAAATTCAGTTTTATCATTGATATTTCTTGAAGATACACTTTTGTTTATCGCCCAGAGTTTTCTGTTCAGAAGAAAACGAGCCAATCAACAAGCCAGGTGTGCCAGCAAGACTTCTAACACAAAGTCCATCCTTCCACTCTGTTTGTCCTCAGGATGTCGTTATTATGGCGACCGCTCGTGTACACTTGTGAAAATTCATCACTGCAGGGGGACAGCAGGTTGGACCCCCATGATTTTCTCCAGGATTATGTTTTACTCCAGGTTTATCTCTGGTTTATGTCGAGTTTGTTCTGTCACATAAATTATTAAGGACGGACTCAGCCCGGCCGAAACGAGATCCTCGGGAAAGTCGTGTGTTACAATTCACCACTCATGGTCAACAGAGACGCTGCCAACGCTCTGGGAGCCATGAATCAGTTCTCATACCTTTCATATTATATCTATAGCTATATTAGAAAGTATTTTTATTTAAAACGCTCAAATGTCTTTTAAAATGTTTACACATTACCACCACAAACTTCCACACATCCATTCAATAAATTAGAATATTCTTAAAAGTTGTTTTAGAAACTTTATCATTAAGTGAAAAACATTATGTAAATTAATTACACACAAATAGATTCTTAAAAGACCTTATTTCTGTTAATTATAATAATTTCTAATCATAGTTAATAAAAACATGACATGAAATAAAAATGACAATTAACTGAAACCATAAATAAAGTGTGTTATGAAGTCTCTGGAAACACAATTGCTCTATGAAAACATATTACTAAAAATTTAGCTTATTTTAATCTGTCATGCGAGTAATTGATTGATTATTGCAACATTAACATTAATTATTAATAAACGGATAGCATAGATAGATTTTTTTTAATGTATATTATTTCAACCAGGTGAAGCTAAAACTTTGCCACTTGAGAACTCCTGGGTGGAGCAGGTTTACAGACAAAGAAGTTTATTTCCTACTCTAAGTGTGTTGTTCTTTCAGCAAGCTGCCTTTTTCTGAGTCTGTATAGGCCAGTTAACAGTTAATTGATTACTAATTTAATTGAAGATTATCTCAATAATCAGTTAATGATGATTAAGCTGATTAATCTGTTTTTATCAGTGTGTTTCTCTTCCTGTTGCTGCAGCAGGTAGAGTTGTTTGTCTAAACTGATAGTTGTTGTGTCTGTATGATCAGCCGTCTGTGTGACGGTCCGATCGTTTTTTGTTTTTTTATGATAAATGCGCTGCGTCTGAATCTGTTCGGCTCTTTGCTCCGATCATCGGCGCTCACACACCGCAGTCTCAGAGGGGATCATTTGAGGCCCTTGGCTCCTCACCTAAATTACATTACCTGCTAGATTACAGCAATTTTCCAGCTGTTGGCCTCCTCTGACCTTCATTACTGCGTCGCTTCCCTAAAGTCTTCTGGAGAGCGAGCTCCATATTCAATCTAAGCTCTTGTTCTTGACCCTGAACGCCCCACTCTGGCTGTTAATAATGATCATGATGATTTGTATTCACCTAGAGTTATTCCTGGTCCTGTTGCGACCAATGTTACTACAGATGCAATAAAATAACTTCTCAATCATCTGGTGGAAACAAAGTATCTTCTGCCTCCTGATTCAACAGTCCCATATGAACGTTTTGGACTGTTTCACTCATTAAAACTAGAATCTGTCATAATTTCTGGCTCATTTTGTGTCTAGTTATGCAGAACTATTTCTTTGTTTATTTGTCATTACTTTTTATCATTGTCCTGCTATGACCAACTGTTGAACTATTTTGACTTTGCTAACTGAGTGAAGTTAAACTTAGTTACATTTTATAGTAAAAATGTCATTATGTCATATAGTCTAACAAGGTTTCCATCATTTTTGTTTAATTTATTTCTTGTCTATTCCATGTTCAATAAAGGCCACTGGAGCCTAAGCGAATCGTTAAAAAATAAACTCAAATCTCATGTGTTTTTAAGGGCTTCCAATATCTGCAGTGATTATGTTAAAAACGCAAAATAAATTAACTCAAGTTGAAGTGACGTGTAAAAAAATTAATTTGAGCTTATTATATTGTCTTAGTAAAGGATTCATTTATTTTATAGCTTTTCCACACCTTTACAAGGGAGTCAGTAAAGATAAAGAACACTCTGGTCTTAGCGCTGTCAATCATGCTTGTGTATTCGCCTACTACTCTATGTGCTAATGGAGGAGAAACAATTCAAACCATTTATCATCTGTGGCCATGCTAATTAGCATTAGCATTCGTGGCAGGCTATGTTGTGGTGAACCAGCTGTAGCTTAGCACAAGAGTGATTGACAGCGCTAAGACCCTCCTCCTTGCTCTGATTGGTTTTTTCTGTCTGAACTGAGTATTTCTGCAGTTAGCACTGGGAAAAGGTAGAGGAGCTTCATTTATTTCACAGATTATCTGTCTGACAGTCACAATTTAATGATGATTTTAACAAATATGTTAAAAAAAACAACTTTTTTTTTGTATAAAAGTTACATACTGTAACTTTAAAGCCTCCCAGGTGAAAGCACTCAGCAAATTGATTTAAAGTGATGTCCTGGAAGATATTTGATACTTTACAGTTAAAGCTTTCTTAGTCAGTCGATAGATTGGAAACATGTAGCTCAGTAACTCAATAAAAGCCTGGACTGCTGAGACTTTTACTAAAATGAACTCCCAGTGATGCACACAAGTATTCTTGAAATAAAATCTGAACCGCGACAGTGAAAGTAGAAAGTTTGTCTCCCGTAACAGAGCAAGCCATGCACATGCACCAAACCCAGATGGTAACAGTCTGACAGCCTCTTAAGGAGATGAAGCTTGTGCATAAACTGATGGTGTAATCCCAGACTCCCTCTGCAGAGCTGCCAGCCTAATGCAACAGCAAGTCTTACAGAATCTGTGGCTCAAACCATCTGCTGCCCCTCATCGGGAGGAAGCGACACGCTGAGCCAAAAGGAAACCAGTGATTGGACGTCTCTCTTCTGAACTTATCTGTGATAATTAAATTCTGTTCAGGCGTCGGATTGTCTTGGGGCAGAGCAAATGAAAGGTGTTAATGTTCCCTGCTTGATTTAAAGTGAGACAACACATCAATGTATCAAATATGTTACTAAAAGTCAGAGATGAGATTCGGGTTTTGGACGTTTCACCATTAAAGTAAAATCAGTTAATACAGACACTGTTACATTGTTAATTGTGATATTTTTTCTTTCTGGAATCAAAATATAAAATAATTCATTCGTTTGGTTATACTTTTAGTTTCATGCTACCTATCTGCAGTGCATGCTCACCAGTCAGACATGGTTTATGAACAATTTTGATTTTGGTTTGGTTTTAATAATCAAACCATTCGTTTGGTTCATTTCCTCTCATATCACTGAATGAAGGGTTTTCATATACTGACCAGAGGAACATCCAGGTAGAACATACAGATGTTCTACTTGTATCATGTTCTACCTGAGGCATGTAGAACATCCAGGAGGCATTGGTACGTCTGGATCTATGTTTAGAAATCTCGTCTTTCTCTGTGGTTGCGAAGGGCATCGGAAACTTTAGGTGGTGAGTTGCAGTCAGGAGTTTCAGTTGCTAAATGTGGATTCAAACCCAGTTCTGTTTAGTCCGCTTTAATGAAACTCTAGTATGTTTGTGTAATAAGTTAAAGTGTGAAAGCGAACTGCACCGCCTGAAAATGCAACAAATGTTACAGCTTTGGTCCCAAGTGGAGTCGTATCTACTGGACTATGATGTGTTGAAACACCCTACATCATCCTGAGGTCTCCTCTGTTTAGCCTGATGAAATACTACACTGATTCTGAGATGCACATTGATTTTTTTCTTTTTCATTTTTCCTCTTTGGTTGACAGAAATCTTGACTTCATCTCGACCATTCAGAGCCCTTGTTTTGTTTTTATTTTTGAAGCCCCTCCTGGTGTACATTGTCCTGTTACATGTTGCAGTTTAGACAGACAGGATGCCGTTTCACTCTGGAGTACTTTGATTATCAGAGAAATTCAAGGTTGGGTCAACGACTACAGACCCTCAGTGTCAGCCACCCAACCTCTGAACTCCAGAGTCAGATTGAAGTGTTTGTGCTGGTATGGTGTTGTGGTCAAACACCTCAACATTGCCGTTGTTGGATGCAACTTAAATCACACTTCCATAATCTTTTTTGAAGGAAGAGCCCTTCCCATTCCTAACAAGTTGCATTTATTCAGTCTTGTTCTGATCCTGCTGCCTGTAGGATGCATGGTGGAGCGTTTTTCTATTTCTCTGACCTTTGCATGGTGTGGCCCTGGGGTGAATTTGCTGCTCTCTCCACATCTTTGAAGATTGACAGCCATCTTAAACGGTCTCCAGTTTGATTAATTTTTCTCTCTGCAGACTTTAAATTGCCTGATAATGGCCTGATAACCCTTCCCAGACTGATAGGCAGCTGCGATTGTTCCTCTGAGATAAACGGGCGACAACTTTTTCGGAGTCAGAGCTGGACTCTGGCTGCAGGGATTCAAAGGAAAGCTGTCTTATCTCCTGGTAGCAGCATTTTTTTTCTTATGTGCTTCTTGTCTCTTTGCTTGGCTGCTGCGCCATCCACCCAGCTACAAGATGTGATGACCAGGTAGGACGAGTCCTGACTGACGGACAGGATTGCTATGCAAGGGCTGCAGGGATTTAGCCGGGCATTAAAGAGAAAGACCAGAGAATTGAGAGAACAGCACACAATGATTGATGAAGCTCCGCTTGAGGCTGAGGTTGCTTTTAAATCTCAGGAGAAAACGAATCCTGGCGTTTTCTCAAAGGTCTGATGATTTTGCAACAGAATTTTTCATCCCATTGGGAAAGCTGTCCTCGTCAGTCAATGTGACCACCTCAGTCACTTTGTATTTCAACATAGCAAATCATTTACTGGTAGGAGTGAGAGAGTAAAAGCAAAATAACAAAAATTAATAGAAGAGAATAAAAATAGCAATGTACCAATTAACGGCGCCGATTTCCTCCTGAATTTTGAGAGATCGGTGATCGGCCGATACTTACGTGTGAAGCCGAGATTATTCTTCGAGCTCATCTACCTCAGCAAAGGACTAAAAATCAGACTCTGTGCTCTTTTGCTCTGCTGTGAGAGGCCGTCAGGTCATGTCTGCACGTTTGCTATTAGTCACCTATCACTAGGTGAATCAGTGACTTTCTTGCTATATTTGGCGACATTTCAGACAAAAAAATTGGTACTGGCCAAAATCTGATCTTTTTAAATATCAGTAATCGGCGATATTTGTAGGCGAATACATGCCTGCAAATATCCTTTGTCTGCCAGTGGGGAAAAAAAATCTGGTGTATAGCATATTAAAGCAGAAATTATGAATAGGTCTAACTTATAGCACAGGAAAAAAATACTGTGCAGTTATTAAAAGTAGCAGGGGTGCGCCGATAAATTGACTCTTATTTCCTTAATTTTGGATGTCTGTCGTTCGGCCGATAGTTGCATGCGAAACCGATCTTATCCTTGTACTGCAATTCTATAATTGCACCGCTTAGCACATCGGAGCAGCTCTGTTACTGTCATTGAGATTTTTTCTTTGTTTTTCTCCAAATTTTCATTCTTGTGTTTCTGGTGGAAAATTGCTTTATTTGAAAACCGTTCCTTCTTGTTTTGGATGCTGTGCAGCTGAACTGACTTTTCTTGAATTAATATGAGTTACCTTTAATTTCCCTTTGGGAACAATAAAGTATTTTTGAATCCACCGATCCACCTCAGCCACTGTTTCCTTTTAATCTGAAGTGGTGTGAATACAAGGAACTGTATGAAGACTTCCCAGAACCGTTCAATAACACTGTGAACAAGGCAGAAGTTTTAATGTATGCTTCATTTCCTTTCTCCTCTGATGAATCTGAACATGTCTCTCCTCCTGTGCCGTCATCGTCCTGCCGCCTTGCAGAAGAAGAGCAGAGAGGAGAGCTGCGGTGAGGGCAGCGGAGTGGAGATCCTGGAGAACAAGCCTTACGAGGACGGCCCGGGAGGGTCGGGTCAGTACACTCACAAGGTCTATCACATCGGCAAACACATCCCGTCCTGGTTCTGTGCCATCCTCCCTCAGGCCGCCCTTCGTGTGGAGGAGGAGTCCTGGAATGCTTACCCCTATACACGAACCCGGTGAGGAAACACCGCGCAAAGGCAGCGCGACGCTGTCACACGTACATGCTAACATCATGTATGATAACACCACAGTGCGACAGCAAATTAAGGCCACTGCAGATATAAAATAAACAGCATTAAATTTTTACATATATATATATAAACAACATACATTTTGAGATTAATCTCAGAAATTTTCTAGGAAAAACTTGGACATTTCAAAACAGTTTTTCTTTTTTTACTTTTGGAAATGTTCTCAGTTTCAACAACTGGTTAGCATTTTAAATTTTTGAAATTTCCATTTTCTAGAACATTTCTGAGACTTCACCTCAAGTTCTTAACTTGGGGGAGGAGGGAAGACACTAACAAGAAAGAGTCAAGTTTCAGATGGCTTAATTGAAACATGACTCCCATCCATTAGTGAAACAAACGGCGCTGACGTCTTCAGCAACTCCCACTTTGATAGATCATATTCATCTGTATTCAGCTTCCCAGAATTTCAGGAACTCCTGATCTTCCATGGAACTTCCAAGGAACTTCCATGGAAGTTCCAAGGAACTTCCATGGAACTTCCATGGAACTTCCATGGAACTTCCAGCAGACTCAACTTCCATGTTGAGTCTGCTGCTGACACCTTTCTGCAGGGCCTGATTACATAAAACAACCCTTCTTCAGAAATGTGAACTGCGGATGATAACATTAGCACTGGGGAAGTCTGTACTGCTGCATCATGTTTAGCATTGAGATGCTATTTTAGGCTTGAAAAGCTTCTCTGACAGGCTAACTTCTTTTAGCACAAGTTACAACACAACAATAATTTTTTCCAGAGTCCCACCAGATTGTTCTTTGAAACAAAAATGACCAGAAACACGCAAATACAAAAGCTCTGACTCAGGACTTTTTTATTCTAAAACAAAAAAGTGATTAACTGCGCAGCAATTTTGAACTCATTAAGTCTATGTAATTAATTAATTGAAATTAACATTTAAATCGAGTAAACATGAATGTGTGGCATAGCAAATTGCAGTATTTGACAACTCCCAGATCCATGAAGGCTTACTCGATATATCTTTGTCTCACTAAATGCATTTCAGACCTTTTTCCAGAAAACAATTGAAGAAAGAATAAAGTTTATCTGGTTCAAGCAACAAACTTCAGGACAGTCACTCACAAAAGTAACAAATAGAGAAAGTTTTGTTTTCTGCGTATTTCACAGATTGAGTTTATGTTTGGGATTTGGTTTCCGTCCTAATAGACCGCTCCTCTTGTTTCCCAGGTATACTTGTCCATTTGTTGAGAAATTCTCCATAGACATTGAGACGTATTACAAACCAGACACTGGAAATCAAGCAGATGTCTTCAATCTATCCTCCGCTGAAAAGAGACAGAGGACTGTCGGTGAGTTTATTTATCTATCTAAATGCCTGTTCTCCAGGTCATTACTCTCGAATTGTTCCTTTGGGATCCTCTGTGTGATTGTCATCCCCTTAATAAACAGGAACCAAATCGGCACGGCGATATTTGCGGTGGAAGCTGCGGCATGCTGTAACAGGGGCACACAGGTTGAGGAGTGTAAGAGCCGGGGTTGAGGCTCTGCATACTAAAATTCACTGGGGAGCAGAAGAAATGTTGAGTCTGCTGCTGACACCTTTCTGCAGGGCCTGATTACATAAGAGACAGAAAATTACATATTTTTCTTCTGGCAGCTCGTTATTGGTTCTGGTTATATCTGCAGCTCGGATCTGCCTTGGTCTAACAATCCATTGTGTTTTCCGCAATCCAGATCCTATAGACATTGTCAAGGACTACATCCCTCCCCATGAATACCTGGTGGAAGAAGACCCCAAGCTGTACCAGTCAATCAAAACCAGACGGGGCCCGTTGTCAGAGGACTGGATCGAGGAGATCAACCACAACCCTGGTCAGACCGTCGTCATGTGCGCCTACAAGCTCTGCAAGGTGGAGTTCAGATACTGGGGCATGCAGTCCAAGATCGAGCGCTTCATACACGACGTAGGTAAGTATTTGGGTTCTGGTGTCAGAGTCTTTATCCTCAACTCATAGATTACATGAGCAGAAAAAGCAAAATGTAAAAAAAAAGTTATTTTAATATTGAAAAAACTTAAAACTCATGGAGGTTGATGGTAAAAAAAAAGATATATGTATTACAAGTGGGCTTATTATTCAAAGCTTAAACACTTCTAGTAGCCATGCACAACCTTGTAAGTGCTCAAAAAGTGATGTAGCTAACAGTGAGCACCCTCAGGAAAATAATCTTTACGTTCAAGATAAATAGCCTCTGAGCTGAAGATAGTAAGTTCTGGAAAATAACAATAAATTTCCACAAGCTGATCTATAAGTGATCCATATGTTTTAGACACTAACTTGTCCAAAACATATAGTCAGTGTCCAGTTCTTCAATTAATCTTAAAGTTCTGGGGAAGTGCCATGTAAATTCTGGAAAACAACCTTTAGGTTAAATAAACTCACCTTTGGGTTCTAGGAAAATACCGTTTAAGTTTTGGAAAGTAACATGTACTTTTTGGGGGAAAAACAAATTTTGAAGAAACTAATCAAAGTTCTAGGAAAGTGCCATATCAGTTCTAGAAAGTAATCTTTAAGTTAAAGAAACAAACTTTTGGGTTCAGGGAAGGTACCATGCAAGTTCTGAAAAGTAACCTCTATGTTTGTAAAAGTAATCTGTATTTTTGAAGAATCTGTCTCAAAGTTCTTTGAAAGTACCAGATAAATTCTAGAAAGTAAACTTTAGGTTAGATAAACTCAACTTTGGGTTCCGGTAACGTACCGTGTAAGTTCTGGAAAATCCATCCATCCATCCTTTTTCTGTATACCCTTGTCCCTTAGTGGGGTCGGGAGGGTTTCTGGTGCCTATCTCCAGCTAACATTCCAGGTGAGAGGCAGGGTACATCCTGGACAGGTCGCTATTCTGTCGCAGGGCACGTTCTGGAAAGTAACCTCTGCAGTTTGGGGTAGAAACTGTACTTTTGAATAAACTGTTCTAAAATTTCTAGGAAAGTACCATAGAGCTGCTAGAAAGCAACCATAAGTCAAGGAAACTAATTTACATTCTTGGAAAATACCAAGTAAATTCTGGAAAGTAAGTTATTGGAAAAGCAACTCTGTAAGTTCTGGGATGGTAAAGTAGGAAGTTCTTTAAATTAATCAGTGAATTCCAGTAAAGTGTAGGCTGCATTATGTCTCACCTCCAAGACTAGAAGTATTGGCCAAAATAAGTCATTTTTTTCCCAACATATGTGGCTAATGACTGTTTCAGGTCTCCGCAAAGTGATGGTCCGAGCCCACCGGCAGGCGTGGTGCTGGCAGGATGAATGGTACGGTCTCACCATCGAGGACATCAGGCAGCTGGAGCTGGAAACCCAGCTAGCGTTAGCCAAGAAGATGGCGCAGTACAGCCTGAATGAGGAGGGGGTAGCAGAGACCAATGGCTCCTCTGTTAGCCAAGATCAGGAACAGCCGGGAGAGAACCTGGGGTCAGCTGCAGAGGTCGAGGGAACTCGAGGAAAGCTTGGAGATTCTCTAGAGACGCGAGGGGAGCTCACCAAGCAGTGGTCCACCTCTTCCAGATCGTCCAACAGGTCATCAAAGAGAGGAAGTTAGTGGAGCTCCTTGGCTTTCATTTATCAATTTATTACACAAAGTAATTCAACTTTTTACTTCATTACAGTGTTTTACTGATATTCTGGTTTCGGTTTTCATTATAATTTAACAGAATATTAATTACGTAAAAGCCTTGAAAAGGGAAATAATTGCATAAACACGTTCTTACCTCTGCTACAGGGTGATTGATGAGTTATTATAACTTACATGCATAGACAACAATGATTCCCAACTTGAAACAACAGTACAGTTTTCTTAAGAATTAACTTAGTACTTAAATATGATAATAACAAATAACAGATGCAGAATAAACCAAACCTTGTGCAAAGGCTGTCTACAGTATAATGCTACATTCACACATGGGTTAGCATTGTCTGTTGGGAGCTGCCAGCAAACTGAGGCTAAACCTTTTCTCTGAACAACAAAATGTGTAAATATAGAGGGTAACAAAGAGTTTTCACAAGCTTTCTAACAGTTAGTAAACCCACTTACAACAGCACAGGCGAGTTATGTGTGAATTCATACCTGAGAAATAATTCAATAAACCAGCCACTGACATCTTCGCGCACCAAGGAGGAAGTTTCAGTGTTTTTTGCTATGGCTCTCTAGCGCTACACGCCCTCTGCTGGTTGCATATGGTTACTACATCTACCAAATCAAATCAGGACGTTAACGTATAGTTAACCAAAATTTAGGCAAACACATTGTAAATGTAAACAGTAACATTCAAGTCTGTAATGGATTCAATATGCAGATAAGAGCAGAAAGAATAAATGTACCTCTGACTTATAATGAACAGATTTCATTCCAGAACAATTACATAACTTTTATTGGCATTTGACTAGAAACAGCTAAATTAAATGTTTTGTTTATGTTTTTAGCGAGTCCGTCTCACCACAGCATTTCAGAGTGGAGGATGCAGAGCATTGCCCGGGACTCTGACGACAGCACTGACGACGAGTTCTTTGATGCCCACGGTAACAATTATCGTCACTCTGAAATCCAAATCAGCACGTTATGAGCAGCAGCTCAGGACCCAAAAGATTGATCCAGTTTGTCAAACATGCTCCACTGGAATCAGGACCAAGGTTTTGGTTTCAGACGTTTTTAAAGTATTTTATGATTTCTAATCTTATTATTTCCTGACAGATAAGAGACATGTTGTCATAAATTAAGTCAAATATAAAATGTCACCAGCCTAATAAAGGTATAGCCTATTAAAATTAATTGGAAACATCCTCAATTGAAAGCAAAACCGAAAAATAAAAAAATAAATAGAGCAAATTTGTGTGACATTCAGCTACTCATTAGTAATTATAGTAATTAGAACTGAAGTGGAGGTTCCCAGCTTTGTGCGTCGGTGGTGTAAATCGCTCCACATGAGGGGCTTTTTATTGCTTGGCATTGTTTCAGATTATGAAAAATTATGTTTTTACCCTTCACAGAAGTTACTCCTCAGTTTCCACAAATTAGGTCCCAGTTCTCAGCAGCACCTGAAGCAGGCTGCAGCCCTCAGGAGCTTTTTCCTGCTTTTTTTTTTAAAGCACCACCTTATTTTCAGTTTGCCCAAACCACACAGTACAGCGCTCAATGCTCAATATTAATAAAGTGCTGTGGAAAACTTTGGGCACGTAAAGGAGAAAAATATCCTCCTTGCCAAAGAATGTGACTAAAATAAGTATTCTTGTTTTCAGATTGAATTTCTTAAGGCCATTTAAAGTAAGACAAAGCAACGTCTGTGCACATTTTTCCAAGGATGGACAGTTTGATTGTTCTGCAGGTAAAGCAGATGGTGCTCAGATGCCGGATGGATTGTAAAATAGACCTTAACAAAACAAACTGAGATGCAATGGAAAGCAAATGTATTTCAGTTAGATTTTATGTGATAGATGTAACTTTACAACACAGAGAAAGGAAAATTATAGACATTTTGGAACACTTTATACGAAAAGAAATGTAAAACAAAATGTGCCACCAAAAACTACAACTTACTGAAGTTCGACTGTAATTCTTCAGAAGAAAATAAACTTTTTCTTCTGTTTTGTCTGTTTTGTCCCAGTAAAATATTTTTAACTCAGATTTGACAGAGTCTCTGAGCTCAACCAGAGCTCTTAGCATCTTTAAAACGCCTTAAGTTTGTGCATTTAAAATTAAGGCCTTAAAATGTCTTAAATTTCTTTTAAAAAATTGTAAGCTTGCCCTAAATACTTAAAATGCTAGCTGTTTTTTGTGTTTATCATGAGAAAGTGTAATTTATTGTCAGGTAGCTGGACGATGCTCATCTTCACCACTGGCTCACTTTTGCTCCCGACCCATATGAGGTCAGGTGGACTCTGTGCACTACTTAGGCCTGTGATGATAATACATTTTGCTGTACAATAAATTGTTCTAGAAGTCATTGCGATAAACAATAATATTGTTGTTTTGAGACCATTCTCAAGTACTATAATGGTAGTAGTACCATTATAGTATTATTGCAAGAGCACATCCTCAAAGACCAATAAACATTAAATTCTAATGAACATTTAACCCTGGAACCAGAAGCCATCTTAAATATCCAAAACTGAATAAACAAAACAACAAACAAATGTAATTATGAAGTTTCTGTAAACAAAACTGTCCTTCAAAAAAAATGACTAGATGAGACCGAAGCACCAGACTGGAGACTTTTATCATCCAGTTTTTGGTAGAAAGAGAAAATCGATAAATCATGGCAATCAGAATCATTGAGTTTGTTTTAATTTATCATGTGATTAATTGATTTATTGATTATTGTGACAGTCTTAGCACTAATTGGGTATAGAATATGCATTTTTATTTTGTACATTTCTCTCGTAATTCACATCTTAAATTTAATTTATAATTCTCTTTAAAAGGTTGTTTAAAGGCATTAAATCTGAAACCTGCAGAAACCCTGACGACAGTTCCTTTGACTTGACATGAATATGCTCTGATCTCAATCAGTCGATTCGTCTGACAGGATGTACTGAGCCACCGAAACTGAATTTGAAGATTTCAAAAAGAGCCATAAACCACAGTCTGTGTAGAAAATATTGCTTTCAAGAAGAGGCTAGTGCTACATGTGAGTTCTTGTGGTCGTTTTGCAGAGGACCTGTCAGATAACGAGGACATGTTCTCCAAGGAAATCACCAAGTGGAGCTCTAATGACCTCATGGACAAGATCGAGACAATAGAAGTGGATGAAGCACAAGGTAGACGACCATTCATGATATTCATTCTAAAGAAAACTACAATCGTAGATAAAATAATTCACTTTTTTAAAAAGATAAATATCTGAGTTGTTGATTTCTATTCAAACAGAAGCGTATCAGGAGTCGAGTGAGGACTACAGCGTCACTGAGGACACCCAGATGGAGGTACAGGCTTCACTCGTACTCTCACTTTAACTCCATGGATAAAAAAAAAAATCTAATTCTCACAGGCAGTGACCCATCTGCTAAATAACCTTTGACCCTCCATGCTGGTGTAGTTAGAAGGACTGTCTGTCCCCTGCAGTCTCCAGCTCTGTTTACAGTATTTCCCCAATAAATAGACATGAAAGGCCCAGCTTCTCTCTTCTACTGGGTCCATTTATTTTATGAGTGTGGCCAGAAGAGCATGAGAGGCCGCATATCCGTTTTAGCAAGACTTTATATTTTACTTCAAGTTTCAGTCATACCAGGAACTCAAAAAACAACAAGAAAACACGAACTAAGATGACTTTAAAAGAAGTTGAACAATTATTAGGATGAATAAATAAATGCTAAGTTATAACTGACTCTGTTTGAACCCAAATGACCCCTTAACTTTGACATTAATACATACATGTGTTAATACAAATACATGTATGATGTGACTGGGGATTAATTACAGATAAATTAGAATTTTGTTTTCTTTTGAGGCTTGATTGTCAGATTAAAAGTACATTTTGAAAATAACCTTTAGCAGATAAAACATGCTTTTCATTAAGCCAACATGTCTATTAAAAATGTTGTTTTTTGTTGGTCTGATGTAATATTCTAATCTTAAATGCAGCGTTTTCATTTCAAATCATCATAATCAACAAAGCTTTAAATATCAGTCTGTTATTAATCTATATAATGTTAAGTAAACTAACTTGAATAATATTCTAATTTATTGAAAATGAATTCTATCCTTTTTTTCATTACACTAAAATTTATTTCCTGCTGTTTTCTCATCAGACTCTGATTCTTACATGAGATGATGTCAGGGGTTTTGCTTCCAAATCTTTTCCCACCATCTTTCCTCCGATCCTCTCTCCATAAATATTTCATTGTGTTCACCTTCATTTCCTGCTAGTCTTTATCTTTTTTTTTATCAAATCCATTTCCTTTCAGTTCCTTTTATTTGGATTTTTAACCTTTTAACCCAGATTTGCAAATGTTTCTGTCCAAACCTGAAGTTTCCTTTCCTTAATTCAGATTCCTGATTAAATTGGTTATTCTTACAGCAATGCAATAAAAAATCTGAATCTTTAGCTTGACATAAATAAAAAAAAACAAAAAAACTTTGTGCTTCATGTTTTACTATGACGCATAAAAATGGGGAACTTTAGTGATTTATCGCTTTTTTGTTAACATTTGCTCCATCTTTCCTATTAACCAGCCCTTGTTTTTTCCTTCTGTGTCTCCCTTCCTGTTGTCTGCAGGACTGTCCGTCCCAGCAGTGTCCCCAGCCGTCCAAAATCCACGTCCTCATTCTGGTCCTGCATGGTGGTAACATACTGGACACCGGCTCTGGTACAACAGCGTGTTAATCTTTGGAACATTTTTCAGAAAACAAAAACCTTTCATGGTTTTTATTTGTGTTCATGGTCAGCTGAACCCATTCTTCATCTCGAGTTTAATATGAGCAAAGAAAAGTATCACAAGAGCTCAATGAAGATGTAATAAAAGGAATATAGATTTGATTCAGATTAACTTTGTGAACATATTAAATTAGTGAAATTTTTCTCTAAGCCTAGATAAGGTGTTTTAAGATCAATCTGACAAAAAGCAAAGACAATAAAGGTAAGACTAGTTGATTGGTGAAAAGGTTTT
>NW_006800208.1:508043-558277 GCF_000485575.1 Poecilia formosa | reverse complement strand
ACAGCTGAAGTTAACATAGTTACTTGACACTATGTGCCTAGAAAACACATTATGCTGCTTCCTTAACTAACATACTTTTGCAAAAGAAAAAAAAAAGAAATGCCAAAGGTGGCTTTTATGATTTAAAATATAAAAGTAGAATCTCAGTTATCTCAGATATCTTCATTAATTACCTTAGGAGCTGTGATTTACAGTGAAACAGCAAAAACTCTGTTGTTTTTTTTATCACTGAGAATAAATTCCATCATATCTGCTGATTCTGGCTCAGCGTTACGCAACCGTCCCCGCTGAAAAGGCAATCAATCTGGTGGGGCCGCGCCACCAAACCCGCTGCATCACAACAACCATCGCCAATCGGGCTCCAGCCTCACGCATTGCCATGGTAACTGAGCTTCCTCTGTGATGAGGAGGTGGGGACAGCTGATGGAGGAGAGCAGAAGAGAGAGAGAGAGTGAAGAGAGGTGGAGGAGAGGCAGAATCTAAAGCTTCTCTTGGATTTTATTAAGCTGAGGGCGCTTTGAGCTTTACCGAGGGGCCGGGATGTGGTGGGGAGCCGCCGCGTGAACCGAGGAGTCTCGCCGGGATCAGGATCTGCAGCACTCCTCTCGCTCCTCTCCCTGCATGTCGATCCATCCAGCAGCCCAGAGGTAAAACATTTCTTTCACCCGAAAGATCCGCTTTGATCGAGATTTCATCCCTGCTTCCTTCTCGTGTGAAAATAAAAGACACGCTGCTGCCTGTTGGACTCGGAGCGCTCTGACAGCAACCTGCAGGTGGCGGGGCTGTAGTCATCCTCTCCTGAGATGTGGCAGGTGTGTGAGGGGTGGGGGGGGGAAACAACACTCGCTTTTGACAGAATTGAAATATCTAACCGCTGCGCTTTGCAAGTCAATTTAATCTCCTCACCAGATGCAAAAACGTCTGAATTAAACTGCAATTCTGGGAGAAAAAAAAAAGTTTCCCTTTGGCAGAGTCTGAGTTAATATCAAATATATATTTCTGATTCTTTTAATTGGCTGGAATAATTGAATGAAATTATTGCTTTGAAGTTTATTTTTACTTGGCAGTGTAGCTAGCTTTCTATACATCCATAAAATGGGATTTATTTCTTCTTTTTTCTTTAAGCAAACATACAAGGCTTTATTTTTATGTTCCTGTCAAGCAGTGAGTAATGATCTGCTGCAAACTCAGTTCAGTCCTGATGCCAAGTGTGGAAATAAATCATCAAATACTATATTTATTACTACAAGGAACAGAGAGAGGACTTAGAAAACCTGCGTTTGCAGTTCAGCTTTGGGCAAACTGGCTGCACGAGATTTGGCTGTATTTTGTAAAATCATGCAAAAAAAAAAAAAAGAATAAAATCACCAGCCTGCCTGTCTCTCTTGGTTTACTTGTTGCATATGTTGTCTGAGTCATTCGGCCCTGCTGGCTTGTGTGTTGTGATTAACAAATGCAGAGACAAATCCAGTCAGGGGATCTTGTTAAAGCAGCACGACTCCTCCATATGCCGAGCGAGTCGACCAGATGAATCCTGGTGGTGCAGCAAACTGTGAGATCATGAATCCCACTCAGAAATCCGACTGCTGCACGTCCTGCTGCAACGTTGGAGAAAAATGGATCCCATGGAATCTAAGCAAACGTGAACAGGCTGTACTTTTATGTTTCTCAAGCGCTTTGAACATTTTTTATTTAATCATTTCCCATTTGACTTTTTTGCATTATTTTTTTCTTTGCGGCCACAAACTTCAATGTATTTCATTGGGATTTTGTGTGAGCAAAAGTAGTAGTGCATAACAGTGGGGGGAAAAAACCAAAACGACACATGGTTTTCATTTATTTTTTTGCTTTTACTCATTAAAATTTGCTAAATGCTGCAAGTCAATGACTCGATGCAGCCTGCTGGGTTTCTTTAGAAAGAAACTTTTTAAAGAAACAGTATTATTATCTGTCTGCCAGGCCAATAGAGCCATTTAAAGCATATTTAAGTTACCTTCAGCTGTGATAAAAATGCTATGTACATCAAATATGACTTAAAATAAATATGACTTTGTAATTTATCGCCTTGAAATTGGATCTCTGTCCCTTTAAAAACTCCTGCTCTTTCTGAAACTCCGCCTTCAGGAAGTGATCACAACATGGCTCCTTTATTAACCATTTAACAACATTTTTACAAGTGTTGAGAAGTAGCTCCTTTAATGAGCTCAGCTGATGTGCAGCCCCACCAGGTGTTTGCTAATTGCTGCTGGCTAGTCTGAAGGAGCTGAGAGGAGGAGCCACAGGGAAGGGCTGCTATGTGAGGCAGAAACTTGTAAACTGCACCTCCGAGGAGGAGCTTTATCCTCGGAGGTGGAGCTAGGTCCAGCCAGGCATTTTAAACAACTGAGTGGTTGCCATGGAGATTAAAGGATTCCTCAAACATGCATGAAAGACACAAAGCAACACTGCAGGTATGTTTTTGATGAGGAAATAACATCATAACAAGATGTAAAGCTCAAAGTCAACTTTACATAATGCTGCCCCTTTAAGCTTTTCTTTTATCTCACTATGGAAAGAATATAAGACTTTGAACCTATTGAGACATGATTGTCCCCTTAAGCTCTTAGCCTGTTGGTGCGCGCTAAGGGCTCGTGCGGTTCTATGCAGACATTAACTGCAGAGCTGTGGTCGATGTGCTGATGATGCCATTTACGTGTTCACCCTGTGGATGCCAGTTCCTCTGAAATCTCTCGATACATTTGTCCGTTGCATGTTGCCCCTTCCAGTTGACGGTGTATGCGCTTTTCCACCACAATTGATAAAAAAGTTTGGACCGGAAGGATTTACCTTGGAATGATCAATTTGCACCTCAGCATCTCGCCAATTACCACGGACCAATCAACAAATGCAGTCTGCAGCCAATCAAATCGATCCAAAAGATGAGGATTTGCAAATGGAGATGAATCTGGCCAGGCCTGACTGGGGATGAACCGGTTAAAACCACGCCCGGTTCATCCCCAGTCAGGCTGGGACATGAATCAATCAATCAGAGCGTGAGAAGCCCACCTCAAGTATGAGAATCTGTTGACAGAAGTATTAGGCGTGCGCTTCAATTAATCTGGCTTTTATTTTGGAAGAGTTCCTGACAGAAAGCAATATAGAGTCTTACAAGCCATGTAGGGGAATGTAATGTGGAAGAAGGTTGAATTTGTCAGATGATACTAAAATGTAACTTTTTAAACTTTTTGTAAAACATTACGTGTGGCAGATAATCAACACAGCAGACCACCTTGAACACTCCATCCTTATTGAATCGTCATAGAACCAAACATATAAACATTCATCAAGATCTACAATGAACCGGTTTAGATGAAGGCATGTTCATGTCCAGAGGTAAATCTGATGGAAAATCTACTGGAAGGCTTGTAAGTTGACGTTTACGTCCTCACGACATCTATTCTGACATAGATTCAAGTTTTCTGCAAAGAGGAATGAGCAAAGAGTCCACTGCAGAGATTTATGAAGATAACAGAGATATAAGTCTTGCAGCAGAGAAAAGTAGCAATTCAAAGAATTGCCAGGTAGCAGGCTGAATCTTTTGTTGGATATTTATTTGCGTATATGCAGAGCTACATCTGTTAAAATGCCCTTGGAGTTTTTATTTTGTAGCAAATGGTTAATGAAAGCCTTCTCAGAATCTAATGTTAGATTTTCTCTTTGTATTAGCCCTTATTTGCAGTCCTTTACAAAAGAGCTTCTAGGAACAGATCAGTGTTTTTAATCAGAAAGTCTTGAGATGAACAAATGAACTGCCAGTTTTTTCTGTCACACTTTTAGTTACCTTAAAAGAAGAGAAAGCTTCTAATGCACCTTATCTACCTATTTATCTGCTGAGATAGATCTCAATTTAAGATTGAGAATGTCAAATTTGAGATTCTCCAATGGAGAATTTGAGATTCTCCATGTTTATTAGTTGTTAGTTTCATTTTTGTACCTGTAGTAAGATGCACAAACTGACCTTTCATCCACAAAGTCTCTTCAAAATATTGATGACGGACATTTTAGATTTTGTTATAGCAACCTAGTTTCCAACACAACTGGCGTCCTGATCCTTCAAGATATGAATGTCTTTAAGCAGTATGTTCAAAAGAAATGTCATCTGGATATGTTAATGCATGTCAAATATTTCTAACTAGCCAATTTCCACAAAGTCCACAAAGCTTTTAGAATATTACAGTATTTGATTAATAAACTTGAAATAATGATTTCTATTAAATTCACTGGGGATAGGTTTTTCCTAGAAGGATAGTTAAATTTCTTTCTCTGTCTTGTAGAAAAACAAATATAGGAGGAATAAGTTTTCTTATTGTTTAGGACAAAGTGGCTCATTTCTCACAGTCAGTCTCTGATTGGCTGATCAGGCCCTCATGATGACTCCTCAGCCGGTCATGTTGTTCAGCATGAGATATAAAAACAACCAGATCCAACATATATATACATATATATATATATATATATACAAGTAATTCAGCAAATTACCGGTACCTTTTTTGAGTCCAGTCAGTTAACGATTAATCAATTACTAAGTTAGTTGAGAATTATTTCAATAGTCGATTCATCACAATTAATATGATTAATCGTTCAGCACCAGAAACTAGTCATATTCAAAAATAAGTATATTTACTGAAACGTTATGATCGATCGATCACACAGACTGATGTTTTCAAATTATGTTGATTATAATACACAAATGTGAGGCTGAAACAAAT
The DNA here is from genome assembly GCF_000485575.1 of Poecilia formosa. NCBI lineage: Eukaryota > Metazoa > Chordata > Actinopteri > Cyprinodontiformes > Poeciliidae > Poecilia > Poecilia formosa. Next base: position 553,529 of record NW_006800208.1, on the reverse strand, counting down.
ATTACATGGCTTGTAGAAAAATAATTTTTATTACGATTATAATAATTTTGTCAATGACAATTACTTATTGGTATTTTGGTTTTGATACATACATGCTGTCATTTTTTTTAATTTCACCTTACAGTTTTCAGATTTTGTGTTCTTGTGGAGATATTCTCATTCAGTAAGCATTGATGTTAGCATTGATGTTTCTGTTCAACGAGCGCAGACAAAGCTGACTGTTTTGCCGTGAACTGACTGAATGGAGCCACACTTAGATTCTGACTGAGGGATCTTTTCTGGGCCAAGTCTTCACTACAGGAAAATGACTCCATGAGGGTGTGTGGTATTTTTCCTCAGTGCTTAGAAGCTCATTTGCATTCATAAAAAAGCTGTTTGGAAATGTGTTTCTGACTCATCATCCTCAGCTGACTGTAGTAGGTTAAATTTAAGCTTTGCCTCATTGTTGTACTACGATGGTGTATTACAGCCAGACTAAGAGATTTTCATTGCTTTAAGTTACAAGAATAAAGTCACAGTAGTTACTAGGATGCAAACAAATTGTAAAATGAGAGCAAAGCTTCTATTTATCAGGATCTGACGCGACTAACTTGTCTAGTCTTGCTACTGATAATTTGATCCTGATGTGTTAAAAAATGAAGTATTGACTTATTTGGAAAATTGATACCAAAGCATAACTTCACAAGATGTTCAACTTCCTCATTTTGTCTTTCAATTACTATTTGTGGTGGAATTTGTTCTCCTAATATTCGACTTTACTATTCAGACTTTACGCTCATATTATATTGACTTTGTTATATTGACTTTATAGTCGTATAGCTTTATTATACTTGTAACACTGGCTTTATTCTTGCATTATTATGACTTTATTCTTGAAATGTAAAAAAAAAAAACATTTCTTAGCCCTAATACTCTGTTGTAGTTGTACAGATTTGTTTTAACTGGAACATATTAGAAATATCAAAACAGGGTTTCCCTCAGTGTATAATAAGTCTGGTGGGCCACCAGGCTTTACTTGTTCCCCACCAGGCCTGGCATTGTTTGTTTATTTATTCCAGGTTTTATAAATGTTTGTCTTTGACTGTAGTTGGTGTTTAAGTATTATTAATGCTGTCTTCCAATAACACATAGCTACCAAGTGGTATTTTCAAATACACAGTAGGCAGCCCTACCGACGCAGTCAGCTAGTTTTATAGGAGAAACCCTGCAAATTTAAACTTAATTTGAATTTTAACTTTATTACATTTGAGACGAAGTCACCTTCTGCAGCAGGTACTTTGAAGCCGATATTTTTTCTTCTGACTTTTTGAATGCCTCTGTTTGGCTGAGATTTGAAGCTAAAGATGCAGAATGTGGACCTTTTCAGAATATGTTGTAAAAGTCATATTTGAAGAGAATCGTGGCCTGCTCTGTGGCCCACCTCAGCCTCTCGCCATAGAGACAGAAACAAATTAATCCAAGAAGCCTACGAGCCAAGGATTGCCAAAATCAGTGTTCCCCACTCTTTTTACATCTACAGCTTAAAAATAACAGTGGTGTGGGTTTTAATCCAGCTACATGAAGTAAAATGTAATTGGATTCTATGCTAATTTAATGTTATTTAAAAGAATTTTGGCTGTGAACTCTGTGGGACATGATGCTGCTAAATAACCACTACACTAAAACAGATCTGAGAGTCTCTAGTCTTTAGTAATCTACATGTGACACTGAACAAGCAGCATTGGACATCATATGTTAAAGAATATTTACTTATAGAAAGCTTCAGGATGGGGAGCGCAGACATGGCTGAATTATGAATAAATCTTACGTAACTGTTTACTGCTGTGATTTTTAATTACTTATCACGTGAAGTAGCGTACTGATTCAAATTCATTTCTTATTTCAAGGAAACTATTGCGAAATTGTGTTTTTTTGACATTAGCGGAACATAGACAAGGATTTACGCACATTTGCATTTGAGACACAGTTAATGATCAATAAAAAACTAACCAGACTATAAAATGTCAAAACCAAAACATGGCCACTACATCTTAGACTCCAAAGTTTTCGGAATGGAAATCCAAAGATTTGGAGATGAAGAAGTTATAAATGAGTCCATAATGTCAATTGAAAAAAGACAAATCATTCAGGTTTCTGTTTTCTTTGAATGCAGCTGCTGCTTACTTCATCATCTGAACCGTTGTCCATTCCAGACAAGCGGCTCCATCCGTGATACCCGATCTGCTGTCCAAACAATTTAAAATGAGATAAACTCCTAAATTTTCGACGGATCATTAAACCCCCCACTCCTTGGCCTTCATTTGTGGTTCACACTTCACTTGGTCCGGCTCAGTCGATGGAGGCCGCCGTGTTTGATGTGCTGACTCACCGCTCGTTGAGCTGATGGAGTCAATAAAACATTAAAGTCAGTTTGCATTAAAAAAAACAACAACAACAAAAACAGGCTATAAAGACAGTGTGTTCCTCTGCGTACGTGTCGGTTGTCCCGTGTTCATTCGTGTGGGTGGGGGTCTTCGTTCTCTTCAGGACTCAGTGGAAAATATTTCCTCTGATTATTCATCAGCACTCAGCCTCCGTTTGCACAGAGTCCTGGCTGGACGTTTGGGTTTTATAGAGTTAATGATTTTCAGGAGTAGTAAGAATGTTTTGTGATTTGTGGGCATCCATCTGTACCGCTTCCTCTCTGTTCACATAAATATGAACCAGATCGAGACTTTTAGACAGTGTAAACCCTTTTGGCTTGTTTAGTTGTTTTTATTCTTCTTTTTTTGTATTTTAAGTAAAATACATCCATCCCAATTGATCCCAGATATCAAACAAGTTCAGCCTGTTATTCAAATTGATTAAATTTTTACAACTGAAATGAGCAGGTCTTTAGTTGATTTTATTCGTTTCCTCATTTTGTACCCCAGCACTCTATTTCCTCCCTTTCTACTTTCATTTGTACCTGTAAATAAATAATTTCACACCCATTTACATAACCCATCATCTGATGGTTAATTTTTCTTTGCCCTATTTTTTTGAGTTATGTAGATAAATGGTCATAACAATGTGGAAATCTTCAAATTGGATTTGTATTTTATGTAAGTGTAAACTTCATTTGCACTGATTTTTGGATTTATTTCCTGATTGGGCCAGTTGATTTTTATGAATCATGATGGATTATGACCCCTGACCAAAATCCTAATAACGCCTCCTGCTGGTAGATGGTAGCATGGCAGATATGAAAAATAGTGGCTTCGCTTAGTATAAACTTGAAGTATGAAATGAGGAAAGACGACAAAGGTAAAAAACGGTTTAGAAGTAACAATCTTATGTTCTTATTCTCTGCTTGCTCTGCTCCGTCTCTCTGGTTGTTTGAATTTCTTTTAGTCTCTTCAGATTCACTCTGTGGTCACTTTGTTACATTTCTAATTATTGGTTCCTGTTGTCAGTTTGCATATCAGTCTCTGTCTCCTCTGGATTTTATTCTTTTGTAGCTTTTGTCTCTTTGCTCAGTTTTAAGGTGTCTGACGGTGGTTTATGTCACCTTTTGATTTCAAGTTACTTCCTTCCATTTCTGGTCAGGTTTACGTTGTTTCTGATTTTTCTCCACTATCCACCAATAAGCCTTTTTCTGACCAGTTCTGGTTTCTCTTTTTCTTTGAGATTTTACCTATTGATTTTAGTTTTAATCAGAATTAGTAGGTCGTGACTAAAGTAGATGTACACCGATTGCTGTTTTCTGGTAAATTATCTCTCACAGATTTTTCTTTTTTTTGTTTAAGAAAACATCTAAAACTAAAAGCCCACAAATCTGATTCTCAACATGCTACTAATGTAGTGCAATTAATGCCCGTTTGTAGCCACTTAAAGCAATATTTTCATTAAATGACGAGCTGATGAAGCTTAATAAACCCTCCATGGTCTCCCACTCTACCACACAGTCATGCTTAATCATGCACAGATGAAGACACACCTTACACACACTTCCCATTAGACTCTAGTGTCCAACTCCCTCCCCTCTCAGATTTACAGCCTGCTATCATCTGCTGAAGATTAAGTATGTGCTTCCACATGACCCCCCTCCTCCTCAGTCTGTGATTGGCTGACCTGGTTCACATGGCAGCAGGTGGATGAACTCGGCTCAGATAGACGGGCGAGGAAGGAAGGCAGAGCTGAGAAGTTAGTGTCTTTAGATTAGCAATGGGAGTCATTAAACCGTCTCCATGGACACAGAAGAAAAACGTCTAACATGCCTGAGTTTCAGGTTAGGCTATTAACAATTATTATCCATTTATTTTTTTAAAGCAAATGTTTTTACCCAGAACATCATTTTTATAGGCTAAGCCTTACTAAAAACAAAATGATCTTTCTTAGACTCTTAAAGGGGCAGTATTATGTGTTTTCCAGGCACATAGTGTCGTTTTATAGCACAATTAAGTATCTATGTTACCATCAGTTGTTACAAAAATGCTGTAAATATCAAATATGACTTAAAAGAAAGTTTACTTAGCTATTTAATGCCATGAAATTGGGTCTCTGTCTCTTTAAGAAACTCCTGCTCTTTCTGAAGCTTTGCCTTCAAGAAGTCATCACAACATGGCTCCTGTATTAACACTTTAACAATGTTTTTACCAGCATTTCACTGAGATGTAGCTCCTATAATGAGCTCAGCAGATGCTCAGTTCTACCAGGCATTTGTTAATTGCTCATGGCTAGTCTGAAGGAGCCGAGTGGGGGAGTCATGGGAAGGGCTGCTCTGTGAGGTAGAAACGGGGCAAAGTTCAGCCAGGTGTTTTGCACAGCTGAATGATTGCCATGGAAGATTAAAGGATTTCTCAAACAAGCATGAATGAATAAAGGCAACACTCTATTTATGTTTTTGATGAGGAAATAACATTATAACATGATGTAAGCTCAAAGAAGTAAAGTTTTCGAAACACTGCCACAAACAAAAATATATTGCCAGTATTTATTTTGTCAGATTTCAGCTATTTTTGTTCCCCGTCTCCTCCAAAAACACACTTAAATGTTTCAAATCCAACCAGTTTTAATAGTAGATAAACATAATCTGAGTAAATACAAAATTTAAGTGTAGTTAGCAAACATTTTCATTAACTGGGTTAACCTTTTTTTTTCTTTATAAATGACATGATAAAAACATGTATTGGATTTATTCAGGTTATTTTTCTCTGGCTCTACAAAGGGGAAAAAAGAAATTTTGTAAAGAGGGAGAGATCAATTTCACAGTTATGTGTATTCCTCTAAAGTCACCATAAATCTGAGAAAATGCTGTTCGTTGTTAGCCAGTTCCTGGTGAATTTTACACACATCATGAATCCCGATGATTTGTAAAGGCTCAGACTGTCAGGATTCCAGTATGGCAGGGCAGGGAGTGTCCGCTGTGGTTGTGTAAACAAAACATGTAATTGGATCACTGGAAAGAAAAAAGAAAAGCCGTCCTCTTAAGGATGTGATTAGTGTACACTCACCGACTGCAATAAGAGTTTAACAGCCTCTTTCTTGTCTCAGTGTCCTTTTATGTAGTCATTTACATTCAGAGATCTAAAGCACTATAAGATTGTCTGTCTGGTTTCCACATCGCAGCCACCATATTTCTAAAAACTGGAATTCGGAAAAGAGAAATGTAAACACAGACTGTTTTAGAATGAAAGAAACGACATTTTCTGTATTAGCTTTATGCTCAGTTCGTTTTCTCTTAATTACTTGGAAAATAACATAAAGAAAAGCTTAACATTAAATCAACACAGATAGCACAGGCATGTGGGTACATTTAATAAATCAAATAGCTTTCCACAGCTAATTTATTTCAGTGATTCAGTTTAGCATAGTGAAACTCGTATAATGTTTGGATTCATTACACACAGTGTCAAGAGGAAAATGAGCCAACAATGCAGATGAGCTGAAGGGTGTTATTAATTCAGCTTAATTGAGTTCAGTTTATTTATGTTGTGGAAATTCACAGCACACGTTGCCTCCAGGCCATTCATTTGAATCATGGGTCAGCAGAATCTAAGTTTGGAAGCTGTTCTGAAAGAAACTGTCTGTTGTTCTTATCCTCCACCATTAAAGCTAATGTGTGTAACTTTCACAGAAATGTTTTTTTGTTTACAGATTTGTTAAAACTGTCAGCATGTCGTGACAGTATAATATGAGAGATAATCTGTGGAAAGATCGATCCCCTTCACCTCTTTCCTAAGCTATTATTGCCACCTGAAGAAATGCAACCAATCAGAGCCACGGGCGGGTCTTAGCGTTGTTAATCATGCTTATGTAGTTTATTATTATTATTATTATTATTATTGTTAAGAGATCCCCATTACTCTAGACCACTGACTATTACCTTCCTGGGGCTCACACCACAAAAGTTACAATAAAGTTATAAAAAAAAAATACCTTAAGGCAAAATCAAAATGGAAACAAATTTCTAATTTACGGCCTCAGCAACTTTAACATTTTACAAACATTACAAAAGGACATCACAAAATAAACAAATAAACAAAATCAAAATACAAAATTTCAACAATAAAATGTTAACGCTGCTAAACGTACTAATGGCAGGGAAATCAGTGGCCATGCTAACGAGCCTCAGGATTCTTGCGGTGAACCTGCTGTAATGTAGCAGAGAGAAAGAGGGATGTTATGAGGAGCACATACATGACTGTGATTGACAGCACTAAGACCCGCCTCCTGGCTCCAATTTGGTTCAAAAGAAACTCTAAACAGGTGGGGGTTTTAGCCTTGATTTACAAGAACTCATTGTTTCGGCTGCTTTATGGTGTTCTGGAAGTTTGTTCCAGATTAGTGGTGCATAGAAGCTGAATGCTGGATCTCTATATTTGGTTCTGGAGAAACTGAGTAGATTATTATTACAGATTTATTGTCCAGCTCTAATCAAAGCTTTGGGCAGTTAAGAAATTGCTAAATAAAAGTCAGATCAGATAGATAAATACATCCACACTGCAGTGGTAGAGAACCTGCAGAGGTCACACCAAAGATTAGTCCTTCAGTGCCATCGCTGCTGCATCTTTGGTGCCACAGAGTTGGGATTTAGGTTGCAGGAGGATTTCAGCGCTGCTGCTGGGTCAGTGGATTACCTTGTAATAGATCTGCTGGAGCACACACACAGGATGTGTTGGCTTGTATATGGAGGGCTTTAATCCCTCAGACAAGCATGCTAACTCCTCCTATGGCTTGTAAGTAAGCCGGAGGCTGAAGGGACGTTATAGAGTTGTCGTTTTTTTCCTCCCCACACTGAATGCCGTTTGTTTTTCTGTCTCAGGCGGGGGGAAATGACAGACGGCTGCCTCCTCGCTGACTAACGATGCTGCTGGGTTAGCAAAGCCTGACCGAGAGGAGCCTCACCTTCAGACCCCGCGAACGCAGGCAGGCAGAGTCGGTTCTGTTCCAGCACAGCCATGCTGATCAAGGAGTACCGGATCCCCATGCCGATGAGTGTGGAGGAGTACCGCATCGCTCAGCTCTACATGATCCAGGTGAGCACTTCCTGCTGATTTTCAGGAGGAATCTTTTAACGGTGTTAACTTTTTCTGATTTTGCTGTGAATGCTCTGTAATCTGTCTGTGTGCTGCCACTGATCTTGGCCAGGATTTCTAATCACAATGGGATTTTCCTGGTAAACTAAAGGTTAAATGAAAATAAATAATTTTTGTCAGGAACCTTTAAACTATGGAGTATTTTTGGTTTAAACCTCTTTGTTTCATTTACGAATGCAATTTGAAGCTAAACAAAGCTTCCTGTTATTAATATACTTGTCAGATACACTTACATGGTGGGATGACCATGTTTGGATTTCCAAAACAGAGACACATGGCCCAGTTATGAAACACTTTAATGACACTCTGTTTACTTAAAGCTATTTGTTAAAATCATCATGATGTTGTGACAGTATAATATATGACAGACAGTCTGGGAAAATAGCTTCTCTCCATTCTTCCTGGTGTGACTCAGTCAGAAACAACCAATTAGAGCCAGGAGGAGGGTCTTAGCGCTGTCAACCACTCTCGTGCTCACCCTTTCTCACTTGCTTGTTGCTAAGCTACAACTACACCACATAGCGGGCCAACAATGCTAAGGCTAGTTAGCATAAGTATTAATGATGGCGGAAAAACGATTTTCCTGTAATGGAAAGATGCTCTTCCACCATTAACACATTGAACTGTGTACACGAGTTTGATTGACAACGTCAAGTCCCTCCTCTTGAATCTGATTGGTTGGCTTTGATTGGGAGCGGTGCATTTCTGCAGACCGTTTTATTAAATATGGGGGAAAAAACAACATATTTTTGTAAAGATACAAACTGCAGCTTTAGAGACTTATTTTTTTTAACATATCATTTTTCTAAAATAAAGGCCTTACTCATCTTTTGCCAAAAAGGATTTTTTTGTTTTTGTTTGCCTAAATCATCTTTTGTCAATTTTTTTTGTTTGTTTTTGGTTAAAATCAGTTTTGGCAAAAAATAAAAATTATTTTAGAAAACCGATGAGATGTAAAGAATGCCTTCATTGTGGGGTTAGAAAGAAAAGTTAAATAGCAAACTTCAGGATTTACAATGAAAACAGAACAAAATTTACAAAATCTTTATCAAAGCAGTTTTTGTTTGCTCAACAAACAAACATACAGGTTTTTGAAAGAAGTGTGTGTAGCTCAACAGAGAGCTGCTTCCTCTCATTGCTCTAGTGAGAAACCCTCTCAACGTTTGAATTGTGATTCAGTAAGTCGGAGTAACATGTCATACTTTTGGCCTTCTTCTAATCTTTGGTCCACTTCTGGTGCAACTGAACTCTTTTCCCAGTGTAACAGCAGCACACAGCTGACATGTGATTGGTTGTTTCTGGTCAAACAGTGTATTTCTGTAGTCAGCACTGGAAGCACTGGGAGAAGGCAGAGCAGTTTGATTTCTTTCAAAGTTATCTGTATTACATTCTTCTGTCACAACAAAGAGAAAGTTTTGTAAAGTAAGGTAATTTTATTTATATAGCACATTTTCAGCATCAAAGCAATTCAAAGTGGTTTAAATAGTTTTTCTCTCTTTTTTTCCCCCGATTCTCACTCAGTAAGCTTATTACGGAAGCTGAGTCTTCCGCTGGATGAGTTGTCTGCTGATACCAGATCAGTCACTCATAAACAGACTTTGGTGTAACTACAGCAACCAGCCAACAGGAGGAAACATTATATTACTGATTGCTTCTCTTGTACAGTTCCAGTCGACCTGCTGAAGTGGTCAAGAGAGTCTTTGTAAGTGAAAATAAAAATTACAGACTCTACAGGTGTTTTTATATATATATATATTCTTTATAAATCTTAGGAATGGAAATGACTAAAACAAACTTGGTGATGTAGGATTTGTACGCTGACAGCTTATTGGTTGGTGTGTTTAATCTAAACTGGAGTTATGGCGACTATCAAGTGGGAAAACACAAGTTGTGTATAATAGACTCATATAAATTGTTTCTATCATGAAACCCAAACTACAGATATGTTTCAATCCAATTATCATGCTAATTTTGAGCAAACTTTTAAAGGGGCAGGGTCATGCAAAACAGACTTTTTTGAGCTTTACATCATGTTATAATGTTATTCCCTTATCAAAAAGTGTTGCCATGATTCTTTCATGCACGTTTGAAAAATATTTTCATCTCCATGGCAACCTGTTTAAAATGCCTTGGTGGACCTAGCCCCACCTTCGAAGACGCAGCTCCTCCTCAGAGCTGCAGCTTCCGAGGTTCTTGTCTCCCCCACTCAGCTCCTTCAGACTAGCCAGCAGCAATTAGCAAACACCTAGTGGAACTGAGTATAAGCTGAACTCATTGTAAGAGCTACTTCTCAGTGCAATGCTGGTAAAAACGTTGCTAAAGGGTTAATAAGGTAGTGGAGTTTCAGAAAGAGCAGGATATTTTTTAGACTAAACTAACTTGAAATTAGTTTAGTGCTAATTTCAAGGCACTAAACGCCTTTTAAGACATATTTGATAACAACTGAAGCTAACATAGTTACTTGTTTCTGCTAAGAAAGGGCACTATGTGCCTGGAAAATACATAATACTGTCCTTTTAAAAGGTCTCAAATAGAAAAAAAGAAAATGTACATTAGGCCTGTTTATATCTCGTGATTTGGAGCAAATCAGCAGGACTCCATAAACCGTAACTTCATCAGATATCGACGCTACGCATGACTGCAATAGACAGGACGTTGAGGCCTCCCCTCTCAGCTGGAGGTTTGAACTTATTCAGTAAATGAGTTTCCTTCTACTTTTTAGCGAGTTATCGGAAAAGCCAAAAACCACCTCAAAAGCAAACATAAAGTGTAAGGAAGTTATTTTGAATTTTGCTGGTTATTTCTAAAGCAATACTTCAAACTTAGCGTAACCCCCCCCCAACCCCCCCATGGTTTGCGTCGTATTATCCGAGTTTAAAAGGCTGGATCAGGGGCAGCTATGATGATTTTAGTGGGGGTTACGAAGCATTACCTTGTTTCAGGTAATATCTGATACGTGTAATGGAGGGCGGGGGTTGAAGGTGTCCTTGTGTCTTCCTGTAGAACAGGATCTGAGAGAAAATGTTGCTGAGAGGTCACGGTGTCGCTCTGCAGACCAGATGGTGCTCCATATGTCTGGGCTTTATGCTTCCTTTCATAACTTTGTGAAAACAATTAAAATGTCATTAAAAAAGCAACATCTCAGTATGAATGCAGCCTGCATTTACTTAGGAGCCGTAAATCAGGGCAGATTAAACAAAGGATCTCATTTTAGAGCGACATGTTCCAGCTTGTGATCATGAAGCTCATTACTGACAAATAGCAATGAAGCGACAGCCGCGTCCATTCCTCCTTTTTACGCCGTTTATTCTAAACTGCGACGGAAGATATGCAACCTAACTCATTTAAATTTGATCAGATGAAGTTATTAAGGAGCTAGATCTGTGCAGACACAAAACAGAAACGGCGTTTGCTTCTTTTTATCATAACTTTGCTTATGTGGACAAACATACAAATACATGACTGTACAGAGTTAAACACACACATGCACACCCGCACGCACACACACACACAGTTCCTGCTCCTCGGCGTCACAGTTGGAGCGCCTGTCGCCGGGGTAACTGGTGACATCACCTGCAGCGGGGCAGCTGCTGCCATCATTTGGTTTTGTGGCGTGAACGAGACAGAGAGGGAGACGTGGTGGTACAGTCGCCATGACGACTCTTGGTGTCTGAAGCTCATTGCTGGATAAAGTAACATGAGATTCAAACATCACTCAAATAAAATATGTAATATTTTCATAACATAAAAAATAGCACAGCTTTTCTCACCAGTGTGTTGAGGAACATTTGTATTTTTTAAATGTTTTGTCAGCAAAAGAAAACCTAGATGAGGTGTTCCCATGTACTTTCTGATATTTATTGCATTTTTGTAATTCAGAACACCTATTAATAATAAGTTAATTGCTATTAACTTATTGCCATATGTACTTGGATGCCACCACTCTTGAGAAAACAATGCTTGAAGCTACTTTGGTTTTTAGCCACATATAAACATCCCACTGCTTTGCATCAACACAAATGGTTTTTATTAATGCTTAAAGGGACAGTATCACGTGTTTTCCAGGTACATAGTGCCATTTCATAGCATAATCAAGAAACTATGTTAACTTCAGTTGCCAGCATAACAAATGCTGTATATATTTAGTATAACTTAAAAGAGATTTTACCTTGAAATTGGGCCTCTGTCTCTTTAAGAAACTCCTGCCCTTCCTGAAACTCTGACTTCAGGAAGTCATCACAACATGGCTCCTTTATTAACTCTTTAACAACGTTTTTACTAGATTCGCACTGAGAAGTAGTTCCTATAATGAGCTCAGCAGATGTGCAGTCCCACCAGGTGTTTGCTAATTGCTGTTGGCTAGTCTGAAGGAGCTGAGTGGGAAAGGCGAGGGGAAGGGCTGCTCTGTGAGGCGGAAGCTTGGAGGCTGCGTAAAGCAGTTTCCAAGAAAAAGGAAAAAGGTAACCCACAGAGGCATGGTGATCCACCGAAATCTGACTGGACGGGTAGAAATGATATTGGTGGTGCTAGCATCACACTGTGGAGATGCTATTTATCAGCAGTGAAGCTAGTCAAGGAAAATGGAAAGAAAACAATTTCTGAACTTTTTACCATACACATCAGCTCTCAGTTTAATCACCTTGTAAGAATAGGTTGCAAATATGCTTCATAAGGTTATGCCCTCTGTTTCCTTTCCAACATAAAGTTTAAAAAAACCTCCTGAACATAAATAAAATTGCGGGGGCGGGGGGAATCACAGACATGGTGGTAAACTGTCTAGCTCTGTTTTCTCCTTCCTTCTCTTGCTTCAGTGAAGCACCAAGTTCAAAGTCTTGTGTTGTAAACTGATTAGAGATGCACCGCTCCACTTTTTTCACTTCCAATACTGATATCTGAGGTTTACTATCAGCCAAATTGATAAATAAAAACAACACTGAATTGACTTAGTGTTTCTTTTCTTAAACAGACATAAATGTACTGAATATAACAATTTGTTTGATAACTCTGCACCACTACAGCACACCTACATACACCAGCAGCTTCTTGGACAAGCATGTAAAAAACTTTAATTTGTTCAGTTGGCACAATTAGGAGTAAACCAACCAAAAATAATAAACTGAAACTGACGAGAACAATGCAAAAATGTGAAACAAAATAAATTGTAAAAATAAACAACAAACCTTCATTAAAATGGTTTAAAACGTGTAATTAGGAAATCTAAATATAATGTAAAATAAACAATAAAGCATGACATCGCTCAGAGCACAAAACATAGAATTAGACTGAATAGATCTGTACTTATGGATCAGGCACATTGTCACTGATACCCATCTAGAAATGTTTTCAATATCGGGACCGATACCAATATTAATATTGGACCAGTGCATCTCTAAAACCTGGAATCTAAAATCAAAAACAAGTGACATAAATTCAGTTTTATCATTGATATTTCTTGAAGATACACTTTTGTTTATCGCCCAGAGTTTTCTGTTCAGAAGAAAACGAGCCAATCAACAAGCCAGGTGTGCCAGCAAGACTTCTAACACAAAGTCCATCCTTCCACTCTGTTTGTCCTCAGGATGTCGTTATTATGGCGACCGCTCGTGTACACTTGTGAAAATTCATCACTGCAGGGGGACAGCAGGTTGGACCCCCATGATTTTCTCCAGGATTATGTTTTACTCCAGGTTTATCTCTGGTTTATGTCAAGTTTGTTCTGTCACATAAATTATTCAGGACGGACTCAGCCCGGCCGAAACGAGATCCTCGGGAAAGTCGTGTGTTACAATTCACCACTCATGGTCAACAGAGACGCTGCCAACGCTCTGGGAGCCATGAATCAGTTCTCATACCTTTCATATTATATCTATAGCTATATTAGAAAGTATTTTTATTTAAAACGCTCAAATGTCTTTTAAAATGTTTACACATTACCACCACAAACTTCCACACATCCATTCAATAAATTAGAATATTCTTAAAAGTTGTTTTAGAAACTTTATCATTAAGTGAAAAACATTATGTAAATTAATTACACACAAATAGATTCTTAAAAGACCTTATTTCTGTTAATTATAATAATTTCTAATCATAGTTAATAAAAACATGACATGAAATAAAAATGACAATTAACTGAAACCATAAATAAAGTGTGTTATGAAGTCTCTGGAAACACAATTGCTCTATGAAAACATACTACTAAAAATTTAGCTTATTTTAATCTGTCATGCGAGTAATTGATTGATTATTGCAACATTAACATTAATTATTAATAAACGGATAGCATAGATAGATTTTTTTTAATGTATATTATTTCAACCAGGTGAAGCTAAAACTTTGCCACTTGAGAACTCCTGGGTGGAGCAGGTTTACAGACAAAGAAGTTTATTTCCTACTCTAAGTGTGTTGTTCTTTCAGCAAGCTGCCTTTTTCTGAGTCTGTATAGGCCAGTTAACAGTTAATTGATTACTAATTTAATTGAAGATTATCTCAATAATCAGTTAATCACGATTAAGCTGATTAATCTGCTTTTATCAGTGTGTTTCTCTTCCTGTTGCTGCAGCAGGTAGAGTTGTTTGTCTAAACTGATAGTTGTTGTGTCTGTATGATCAGCCGTCTGTGTGACGGTCCGATCGTTTTTTGTTTTTTTATGATAAATGCGCTGCGTCTGAATCTGTTCTGCTCTTTGCTCCGATCATCGGCGCTCACACACCACAGTCTCAGAGGGGATCATTTGAGGCCCTTGGCTCCTCACCTAAATTACATTACCTGCTAGATTACAGCAATTTTCCAGCTGTTGGCCTCCTCTGACCTTCATTACTGCGTCGCTTCCCTAAAGTCTTCTGGAGAGCGAGCTCCATATTCAATCTAAGCTCTTGTTCTTGACCCTGAACGCCCTACTCTGGCTGTTAATAATGATCACGATGATTTGTATTCACCTAGAGTTATTCCTGGTCCTGTTGCGACCAATGTTACTACAGATGCAATAAAATAACTTCTCAATCATCTGGTGGAAACAAAGTATCTTCTGCCTCCTGATTCAACAGTCCCATATGAACGTTTTGGACTGTTTCACTCATTAAAACTAGAATCTGTCATAATTTCTGGCTCATTTTGTGTCTAGTTATGCAGAACTATTTCTTTGTTTATTTGTCATTACTTTTTATCATTGTCCTGCTATGACCAACTGTTGAACTATTTTGACTTTGCTAACTGAGTGAAGTTAAACTTAGTTACATTTTATAGTAAAAATGTCATTATGTCATATAGTCTAACAAGGTTTCCATCATTTTTGTTTAATTTATTTCTTGTCTATTCCATGTTCAATAAAGGCCACTGGAGCCTAAGCGAATCGTTAAAAAATAAACTCAAATCTCATGTGTTTTTAAGGGCTTCCAATATCTGCAGTGATTATGTTAAAAACGCAAAATAAATAAAAACAAGTTGAAGTGACGTGTAAAAAAATTAATTTGAGCTTATTATATTGTCTTAGTAAAGGATTCATTTATTTTATAGCTTTTCCACACCTTTACAAGTAAAGGTAAAGATAAAGAACACTCTGGTCTTAGCGCTGTCAATCATGCTTGTGTTTTCGCCTACTGCTCTATGTGCTAATGGAGGAGAAACAATTCAAACCATTTATCATCTGTGGCCATGCTAATTAGCATTAGCATTCGTGGCAGGCTATGTTGTGGTGAACCAGCTGTAGCTTAGCACAAGAGTGATTGACAGCGCTAAGACCCTCCTCCTTGCTCTGATTGTTTTTTTCTGTCTGAACTGAGTATTTCTGCAGTTAGCACTGGGAAAAGGTAGAGGAGCTTCATTTATTTCACAGATTATCTGTCTGACAGTCACAATTTAATGATGATTTTAACAAATATGTTAAAAAAAACAACTTTTTTTTTGTATAAAAGTTACATACTGTAACTTTAAAGCCTCCCAGGTGAAAGCACTCAGCAAATTGATTTAAAGTGATGTCCTGGAAGATATTTGATACTTTACAGTTAAAGCTTTCTTAGTCAGTCGATAGATTGGAAACATGTAGCTCAGTAACTCAATAAAAGCCTGGACTGCTGAGACTTTTACTAAAATGAACTCCCAGTGATGCACACAAGTATTCTTGAAATAAAATCTGAACCGCGACAGTGAAAGTAGAAAGTTTGTCTCCCGTAACAGAGCAAGCCATGCACATGCACCAAACCCAGATGGTAACAGTCTGACAGCCTCTTAAGGAGATGAAGCTTGTGCATAAACTGATGGTGTAATCCCAGACTCCCTCTGCAGAGCTGCCAGCCTAATGCAACAGCAAGTCTTACAGAATCTGTGGCTCAAACCATCTGCTGCCCCTCATCGGGAGGAAGCGACACGCTGAGCCAAAAGGAAACCAGTGATTGGACGTCTCTCTTCTGAACTTATCTGTGATAATTAAATTCTGTTCAGGCGTCGGATTGTCTTGGGGCAGAGCAAATGAAAGGTGTTAATGTTCCCTGCTTGATTTAAAGTGAGACAACAACACATCAATGTATCAAATATGTTACTAAAAGTCAGAGATGAGATTCGGGTTTTGGACGTTTCACCATTAAAGTAAAATCAGTTAATACAGACACTGTTACATTGTTAATTGTGATATTTTTTTCTTTCTGGAATCAAAATATAAAATAATTCATTCGTTTGGTTATACTTTTAGTTTCATGCTACCTATCTGCAGTGCATGCTCACCAGTCAGACATGGTTTATGAACAATTTTGATTTTGGTTTGGTTTTAATAATCAAACCATTCGTTTGGTTCATTTCCTCTCATATCACTGAATGAAGGGTTTTCATATACTGACCAGAGGAACATCCAGGTAGAACATACAGATGTTCTACTTGTATCATGTTCTACCTGAGGCATGTAGAACATCCAGGAGGCATTGGTACGTCTGGATCTATGTTTAGAAATCTCGTCTTTCTCTGTGGTTGCGAAGGGCATCGGAAACTTTAGGTGGTGAGTTGCAGTCAGGAGTTTCAGTTGCTAAATGTGGATTCAAACCCAGTTCTGTTTAGTCCACTTTAATCAAACTCTAGTATGTTTGTGTAATAAGTTAAAGTGTGAAAGCGAACTGCACCGCCTGAAAATGCAACAAATGTTACAGCTTTGGTCCCAAGTGGAGTCGTATCTACTGGACTATGATGTGTTGAAACACCCTACATCATCCTGAGGTCTCCTCTGTTTAGCCTGATGAAATACTACACTGATTCTGAGATGCACATTGATTTTTTTCTTTTTCTTTTTTTCCTCTTTGGTTGACAGAAATCTTGACTTCATCTCGACCATTCAGAGCCCTTGTTTTGTTTTTATTTTTGAAGCCCCTCCTGGTGTACATTGTCCTGTTACATGTTGCAGTTTAGACAGACAGGATGCCGTTTCACTCTGGAGTACTTTGATTATCAGAGAAATTCAAGGTTGGGTCAACGACTACAGACCCTCAGTGTCAGCCACCCAACCTCTGAACTCCAGAGTCAGATTGAAGTGTTTGTGCTGGTATGGTGTTGTGGTCAAACACCTCAACATTGCCGTTGTTGGATGCAACTTAAATCACACTTCCATAATCTTTTTTGAAGGAAGAGCCCTTCCCATTCCTAACAAGTTGCATTTATTCAGTCTTGTTCTGATCCTGCTGCCTGTAGGATGCATGGTGGAGCGTTTTTCTATTTCTCTGACCTTTGCATGGTGTGGCCCTGGGGTGAATTTGCTGCTCTCTCCACATCTTTGAAGATTGACAGCCATCTTAAACGGTCTCCAGTTTGATTAATTTTTCTCTCTGCAGACTTTAAATTGCCTGATAATGGCCTGATAACCCTTCCCAGACTGATAGACAGCTGCGATTGTTCCTCTGAGATAAACGGGCAACAACTTTTTCGGAGTCAGAGCTGGACTCTGGCTGCAGGGATTCAAAGGAAAGCTGTCTTATCTCCTGGTAGCAGCATTTTTTTTCTTATGTGCTTCTTGTCTCTTTGCTTGGCTGCTGCGCCATCCACCCAGCTACAAGATGTGATGACCAGGTAGGACGAGTCCTGACTGACGGACAGGATTGCTATGCAAGGGCTGCAGGGATTTAGCCGGGCATTAAAGAGAAAGACCAGAGAATTGAGAGAACAGCACACAATGATTGATGAAGCTCCGCTTGAGGTTGCTTTTAAATCTCTGGTTTCTCTCATCCTGTCGTTTTCTCAAAGGTCTGACGATTTTGCAACAGAATTTTTCATCCCATTGGGAAAGCTGTCCTCGTCAGTCAATCTGACCACCTTAGTCACTTTGTATTTCAACATAGCAAATCATTTACTGGTAGGAGTGAGAGAGTAAAAGCAAAATAACAAAAATTAATAGAAGAGAATAAAAATAGCAATGTACCAATTAACGGCGCCGATTTCCTCCTGAATTTTGAGAGATCGGTGATCGGCCGATACTTACGTGTGAAGCCGAGATTATTCTTCGAGCTCATCTACCTCAGCAAAGGACTAAAAATCAGACTCTGTGCTCTTTTGCTCTGCTGTGAGAGGCCGCCAGGTCATGTCTGCACGTTTGCTATTAGTCACCTATCACTAGGTGAATCAGTGACTTTCTTGCTACATTAACGACATTTCAGACAAAAAAATTGGTACTGGCCAAAATCTGATCTTTTTAAATATCAGTAATCGGCGATATTTGTAGGCGAATACATGCCTGCAAATATCCTTTGTCTGCCAGTGGGGAAAAAAAATCTGGTGTATAGCATATTAAAGCAGAAATTATGAATAGGTCTAACTTATAGCACAGGAAAAAAATACTGTGCAGTTATTAAAAGTAGCAGGGGTGCGCCGATAAATTGACTCTTATTTCCTTAATTTTGGATGTCTGTCGTTCGGCCGATAGTTGCATGCGAAACCGATCTTATCCTTGTACTGCAATTCTATAATTGCACCGCTTAGCACATCGGAGCAGCTCTGTTACTGTCATTGAGATTTTTTCTTTGTTTTTCTCCAAATTTTCATTCTTGTGTTTCTGGTGGAAAATTGCTTTATTTGAAAACCGTTCCTTCTTGTTTTGGATGCTGTGCAGCTGAACTGACTTTTCTTGAATTAATATGAGTTACCTTTCATTTCCCTTTGGGAACAATAAAGTGTTT
Organism: Poecilia formosa; assembly: GCF_000485575.1. Taxonomy (NCBI): domain Eukaryota; kingdom Metazoa; phylum Chordata; class Actinopteri; order Cyprinodontiformes; family Poeciliidae; genus Poecilia; species Poecilia formosa. Next base: position 534,823 of record NW_006800208.1, on the reverse strand, counting down.
TTGAATCCACCGATCCACCTCAGCCACTGTTTCCTTTTAATCTGAAGTGGTGTGAATACAAGGAACTGTATGAAGACTTCCCAGAACCGTTCAATAACACTGTGAACAAGGCAGAAGTTTTAATGTATGCTTCATTTCCTTTCTCCTCTGATGAATCTGAACATGTCTCTCCTCCTGTGCCGTCATCGTCCTGCCGCCTTGCAGAAGAAGAGCAGAGAGGAGAGCTGCGGTGAGGGCAGCGGAGTGGAGATCCTGGAGAACAAGCCTTACGAGGACGGCCCGGGAGGGTCGGGTCAGTACACTCACAAGGTCTATCACATCGGCAAACACATCCCGTCCTGGTTCTGTGCCATCCTCCCTCAGGCCGCCCTTCGTGTGGAGGAGGAGTCCTGGAATGCTTACCCCTATACACGAACCCGGTGAGGAAACACCGCGCAAAGGCAGCGCGACGCTGTCACACGTACATGCTAACATCATGTATGCTAACACCACAGTGCAACAGCAAATTAAGGCCACTGCAGATATAAAATAAACAGCATTAAATTTTTACATATATATATATAAACAACATACATTTTGAGATTAATCTCAGAAATTTTCTAGGAAAAACTTGGACATTTCAAAACAGTTTTTCTTTTTTTACTTTTGGAAATGTTCTCAGTTTCAACAACTGGTTAGCATTTTAAATTTTTGAAATTTCCATTTTCTAGAACATTTCTGAGACTTCACCTCAAGTTCTTAACTTGGGGGAGTAGGGAAGACACTAACAAGAAAGAGTCAGGTTTCAGATGGCTTAATTGAAACATGACTCCCATCCATTAGTGAAACAAACGGCGCTGACGTCTTCAGCAACTCCCACTTTGATAGATCATATTCATCAGTATTCAGCTTCCCAGAATTTCAGGAACTCCTGATCTTCCATGGAACTTCCAAGGAACTTCCATGGAAGTTCCAAGGAACTTCCATGGAACTTCCATGGAACTTCCATGGAACTTCCAGCAGACTCAACTTCCATGTTGAGTCTGCTGCTGACACCTTTCTGCAGGGCCTGATTACATAAAACAACCCTTCTTCAGAAATGTGAACTGCGGATGATAACATTAGCACTGGGGAAGTCTGTACTGCTGCATCATGTTTAGCATTGAGATGCTATTTTAGGCTTGAAAAGCTTCTCTGACAGGCTAACTTCTTTTAGCACAAGTTACAACACAACAATAGTTTTTTCCAGAGTCCCACCAGATTGTTTTTTGAAACAAAAATGACCAGAAACACGCAAATACAAAAGCTCTGATTCAGGACTTTTTTATTCTAAAACAAAAAAAGTGATTAATTGCGCAGCAATTTTGAACTCATTAAGTCTATGTAATTAATTAATTGAAATTAACAATTAAATCGAGTAAACATGAATGTGTGGCATAGCAAATTGCAGTATTTGACAACTCCCAGATCCATGAAGGCTTACTCGATATATCTTTGTCTCACTAAATGCATTTCAGACCTTTTTCCAGAAAACAATTGAAGAAAGAATAAAGTTTATCTGGTTCAAGCAACAAACTTCAGGACAGTCACTCACAAAAGTAACAAATAGAGAAAGTTTTGTTTTCTGCGTATTTCACAGATTGAGTTTATGTTTGGGATTTGGTTTCCGTCCTAATAGACCGCTCCTCTTGTTTCCCAGGTATACTTGTCCATTTGTTGAGAAATTCTCCATAGACATTGAGACGTATTACAAACCAGACACTGGAAATCAAGCAGATGTCTTCAATCTATCCTCCGCTGAAAAGAGACAGAGGACTGTCGGTGAGTTTATTTATCTATCTAAATGCCTGTTCTCCAGGTCATTACTCTCGAATTGTTCCTTTGGGATCCTCTGTGTGATTGTCATCCCCTTAATAAACAGGAACCAAATCGGCACAGCGATATTTGCGGTGGAAGCTGCGGCATGCTGTAACAGGGGCACACAGGTTGAGGAGTGTAAGAGCCGGGGTTGAGGCTCTGCATACTAAAATTCACTGGGGAGCAGAAGAAATGTTGAGTCTGCTGCTGACACCTTTCTGCAGGGCCTGATTACATAAGAGACAGAAAATTACATATTTTTCTTCTGGCAGCTCGTTATTGGTTCTGGTTATATCTGCAGCTCGGATCTGCCTTGGTCTAACAATCCATTGTGTTTTCCGCAATCCAGATCCTATAGACATTGTCAAGGACTACATCCCTCCCCATGAATACCTGGTGGAAGAAGACCCCAAGCTGTACCAGTCAATCAAAACCAGACGGGGCCCGTTGTCAGAGGACTGGATCGAGGAGATCAACCACAACCCTGGTCAGACCGTCGTCATGTGCGCCTACAAGCTCTGCAAGGTGGAGTTCAGATACTGGGGCATGCAGTCCAAGATCGAGCGCTTCATACACGACGTAGGTAAGTATTTGGGTTCTGGTGTCAGAGTCTTTATCCTCAACTCATAGATTACATGAGCAGAAAAAGCAAAATGTAAAAAAAAAGTTATTTTAATATTGAAAAAACTTAAAACTCATCGAGGTTGATGGTAAAAAAAAAGGTATATGTATTACAAGTGGGCTTATTATTAAAAGCTTAAACACTTCTAGTAGCCATGCACAACCTTGTAAGTGCTCAAAAAGTGATGTAGCTAACAGTGAGCACCCTCAGGAAAATAATCTTTACGTTCAAGATAAATAGCCTCTGAGCTGAAGATAGTAAGTTCTGGAAAATAACAATTAATTTCCACAAGCTGATCTATAAGTGATCCATATGTTTTGGACACTAACTTCTCCAAAACATATAGTCAGTGTCCAGTTCTTCAATTAATCTTAAAGTTCTGGGGAAGTGCCATGTAAATTCTGGAAAACAACCTTTAGGTTAAATAAACTCACCTTTGGGTTCTAGGAAAATACCGTTTAAGTTTTGGAAAGTAACATGTACTTTTTGGGGGAAAAACAAATTTTGAAGAAACTAATCAAAGTTCTAGGAAAGTGCCATATCAGTTCTAGAAAGTAATCTTTAAGTTAAAGAAACAAACTTTTGGGTTCAGGGAAGGTACCATGCAAGTTCTGAAAAGTAACCTCTATGTTTGTAAAAGTAATCTGTATTTTTGAAGAATCTGTCTCAAAGTTCTTTGAAAGTACCAGATAAATTCTAGAAAGTAAACTTTAAGTTAGATAAAATCAACTTTGGGTTCCGGTAACGTACCGTGTAAGTTCTGGAAAATCCATCCATCCATCCATTTTCTGTACACCCTTGTCCCTTAGTGGGGTCGGGAGGGTTTCTGGTGCCTATCTCCAGCTAACATTCCAGGTGAGAGGCAGGGTACATCCTGGACAGGTCGCCAGTCTGTCGCAGGGCAAGTTCTGGAAAGTAACCTCTGCAGTTTGGGGTAGAAACTGTACTTTTGAATAAACTGTTCTAAAATTTCTAGGAAAGTACCATAGAGCTGCTAGAAAGCAACCATAAGTCAAGGAAACTAATTTACATTCTTGGAAAATACCAAGTAAATTCTGGAAAGTAAGTTATTGGAAAAGCAACTCTGTAAGTTCTGGGATGGTAAAGTAGGAAGTTCTTTAAATTAATCAGTGAATTCCAGTAAAGTGTAGGCTGCATTATGTCTCACCTCCAAGACTAGAAGTATTGGCCAAAATAAGTCATTTTTTTCCCAACATATGTGGCTAATGACTGTTTCAGGTCTCCGCAAAGTGATGGTCCGAGCCCACCGGCAGGCGTGGTGCTGGCAGGATGAATGGTACGGTCTCACCATCGAGGACATCAGGCAGCTGGAGCTGGAAACCCAGCTAGCGTTAGCCAAGAAGATGGCGCAGTACAGCCTGAATGAGGAGGGGGTAGCAGAGACCAATGGCTCCTCTGTTAGCCAAGATCAGGAACAGCCGGGAGAGAACCTGGGGTCAGCTGCAGAGGTCGAGGGAACTCGAGGAAAGCTTGGAGATTCTCTAGAGACGCGAGGGGAGCTCACCAAGCAGTGGTCCACCTCTTCCAGATCGTCCAACAGGTCATCAAAGAGAGGAAGTTAGTGGAGCTCCTTGGCTTTCATTTATCAATTTATTACACAAAGTAATTCAACTTTTTACTTCATTACAGTGTTTTACTGATATTCTGGTTTCGGTTTTCATTATAATTTAACAGAATATTAATTACGTAAAAGCCTTGAAAAGGGAAATAATTGCATAAACATGTTCTTACCTCTGCTACAGGGTGATTGATGAGTTATTATAACTTACATGCATAGACAACAATGATTCCCAACTTGAAACAACAGTACAGTTTTCTTAAGAATTAACTTAGTACTTAAATATGATAATAGCAAATAACAGATGCAGAATAAACCAAACCTCGTGCAAAGGCTGTCTACAGTATAATGCTACATTCACACATGGGTTAGCATTGTCTGTTGGGAGCTGCCAGCAAACTGAGGCTAAACCTTTTCTCTGAACAACAAAATGTGTAAATATAGATGGTAACAAAGAGTTTTCACAAGCTTTCTAACAGTTAGTAAACCCACTTACAACAGCACAGGCAAGTTATGTGTGAATTCATACCTGAGAAATAATTCAATAAACCAGCCACTGACATCTTCGCGCACCAAGGAGGAAGTTTCAGTGTTTTTTGCTATGGCTCTCTAGCGCTACACGCCCTCTGCTGGTTGCATATGGTTACTACATCTACCAAATCAAATCAGGACGTTAAGGTATAGTTAACCAAAACTTAGGCAAACACATTGTAAATGTAAACAGTAACATTCAAGTCTGTAATGGATTCAATATGCAGATAAGAGCAGAAAGAATAAATGTACCTCTGACTTATAATGAACAGATTTCATTCCAGAACAATTACATAACTTTTATTGGCATTTGACTAGAAACAGCCGAATTAAATGTTTTGTTTATGTTTTTAGCGAGTCCGTCTCACCACAGCATTTCAGAGTGGAGGATGCAGAGCATTGCCCGGGACTCTGACGACAGCACTGACGACGAGTTCTTTGATGCCCACGGTAACAATTATCGTCACTCTGAAATCCAAATCAGCACGTTATGAGCAGCAGCTCAGGACCCAAAAGATTGATCCAGTTTGTCAAACATGCTCCACTGGAATCAGGACCAAGGTTTTGGTTTCAGACGTTTTTAAAGTGTTTTATGATTTCTAATCTTATTATTTCCTGACAGATAAGAGACATGTTGTCATAAATTAAGTCAAATATAAAATGTCACCAGCCTAATAAAGGTATAGCCTATTAAAATTAATTGGAAACATCCTCAATTGAAAGCAAAACCGAAAAATAAAAAAATAAATAGAGCAAATTTGTGTGACATTCAGCTACTCCTTAGTAATTATAGTAATTAGAAGTGAAGTGGAGGTTCCCAGCTTTGTGCGTCGGTGGTGTAAATCGCTCCACATGAGGGGCTTTTTATTGCTTGGCATTGTTTCAGATTATGAAAAATTATGTTTTTACCCTTCACAGAAGTTACTCCTCAGTTTCCACAAATTAGGTCCCAGTTCTCAGCAGCACCTGAAGCAGGCTGCAGCCCTCAGGAGCTTTTTCCTGCTTTTTTTTTTAAAGCACCACCTTATTTTCAGTTTGCCCAAACCACACAGTACAGCGCTCAATGCTCAATATTAATAAAGTGCTGTGGAAAACTTTGGGCACGTAAAGGAGAAAAATATCCTCCTTGCCAAAGAATGTGACTAAAATAAGTATTCTTGTTTTCAGATTGAATTTCTTAAGGCCATTTAAAGTAAGACAAAGCAACGTCTGTGCACATTTTTCCAAGGTGGACAGTTTGATTGTTCTGCAGGTAAAGCAGATGGTGCTCAGATGCCGGATGGATTGTAAAATAGACCTTAACAAAACAAACTGAGATGCAATGGAAAGCAAATGTATTTCAGTTAGATTTTATGTGATAGATGTAACTTTACAACACAGAGAAAGGAAAATTATAGACATTTTGGAACACTTTATACGAAAAGAAATGTAAAACAAAATGTGCCACCAAAAACTACAACTTGCTGAAGTTCGACTGTAATTCTTCAGAAGAAAATAAACTTTTTCTTCTGTTTTGTCTGTTTTGTCCCAGTAAAATATTTTTAACTCAGATTTGACAGAGTCTCTGAGCTCAACCAGAGCTCTTAGCATCTTTAAAACGCCTTAAGTTTGTGCATTTAAAATTAAGGCCTTAAAATGTCTTAAATTTCTTTAAAAAAATTGTAAGCTTGCCCTAAATACTTAAAATGCTAGCTGTTTTTTGTGTTTATCATGAGAAAGTGTAATTTATTGTCAGGTAGCTGGACGATGCTCATCTTCACCACTGGCTCACTTTTGCTCCCGACCCATATGAGGTCAGGTGGACTCTGTGCACTACTTAGGCCTGTGACGATAATACATTTTGCTGTACAATAAATTGTTCTAGAAGTCATTGCGATAAACAATAATATTGTTGTTTTGAGACCATTCTCAAGTACTATAATGGTAGTAGTACCATTATAGTATTATTGCAAGAGCACATCCTCAAAGACCAATAAACATTAAATTCTAATGAACATTTAACCCTGGAACCAGAAGCCATCTTAAATATCCAAAACTAAATAAACAAAACAACAAACAAATGTAATTATGAAGTTTCTGTAAACAAAACTGTCCTTCAAAAAAAACGACTAGATGAGACCAAAGCACCAGACTGGAGACGTTTATCATCCAGTTTTTGGTAGAAAGAGAAAATCGATAAATCATGGCAATCAGAATCATTGAGTTTGTTTTAATTTATCATGTGATTAATTGATTTATTGATTATTGTGACAGTCTTAGCACTAATTGGGTATAGAATATGCATTTTTATTTTGTACATTTCTCTCGTAATTCACATCTTAAATTTAATTTATAATTCTCTTTAAAAGGTTGTTTAAAGGCATTAAATCTGAAACCTGCAGAAACCCTGACGACAGTTCCTTTGACTTGACATGAATATGCTCTGATCTCAATCAGTCGATTCGTCTGACAGGATGTACTGAGCCACCGAAACTGAATTTGAAGACTTCAAAAAGAGCCATAAACCACAGTCTGTGTAGAAAATATTGCTTTCAAGAAGAGGCTAGTGCTACATGTGAGTTCTTGTGGTCGTTTTGCAGAGGACCTGTCGGATAACGAGGACATGTTCTCCAAGGAAATCACCAAGTGGAGCTCTAATGACCTCATGGACAAGATCGAGACAATAGAAGTGGATGAAGCACAAGGTAGACGACCATTCATGATATTCATTCTAAAGAAAACTACAATCGTAGATAAAATAATTCACTTTTTTAAAAAGATAAATATCTGAGTTGTTGATTTCTATTCAAACAGAAGCGTATCAGGAGTTGAGTGAGGACTACAGCGTCACTGAGGACACCCAGATGGAGGTACAGGCTTCACTCGTACTCTCACTTTAACTCCATGGATAAAAAAAAAAATCTAATTCTCACAGGCAGTGACCCATCTGCTAAATAACCTTTGACCCTCCATGCTGGTGTAGGTAGAAGGACTGTCCGTCCGCTGCAGTCTCCAGCTCTGTTTACAGTATTTCCCCAATAAATAGACATGAAAGGCCCAGCTTCTCTCTTCTACTGGGTCCATTTATTTTATGAGTGTGGCCAGAAGAGCATGAGAGGCCGCATATCCGTTTTAGCAAGACTTTATATTTTACTTCAAGTTTCAGTCATACCAGGAACTCAAAAAACAACAAGAAAACACGAACTAAGATGACTTTAAAAGAAGTTGAACAATTATTAGGATGAATAAATAAATGCTAAGTTATAACTGACTCTGTTTGAACCCAAATGACCCCTTAACTTTGACATTAATACATACATGTGTTAATACAAATACATGTATGATGTGACTGGGGATTAATTACAGATAAATTAGAATTTTTTTTTTCTTTTGAGGCTTGATTGTCAGATTAAAAGTACATTTTGAAAATAACCTTTAGCAGATAAAACATGCTTTTCATTAAGCCAACATGTCTATTAAAAATGTTGTTTTTTGTTGGTCTGATGTAATATTCTAATCTTAAATGCAGCGTTTTCATTTCAAATCATCATAATCAACAAAGCTTTAAATATCAGTCTGTTATTAATCTATATAATGTTAAGTAAACTAACTTGAATAATATTCTAATTTATTGAAAATGAATTCTATCCTTTTTTTCATTACACTAAAATTTATTTCCTGCTGTTTTCTCATCAGACTCTGATTCATACATGACATGATGTCAGGGGTTTTGCTTCCAAATCTTTTCCCACCATCTTTCCTCCGATCCTCTCTCCACAAATATTTCATTGTGTTCACCTTCATTTCCTGCTAGTCTTTATCTTTTTTTTTATCAAATCCATTTCCTTTCAGTTCCTTTTATTTGGATTTTTAACCTTTTAACCCAGATTTGCAAATGTTTCTGTCCAAACCTGAAGTTTCCTTTCCTTAACTCAGATTCCTGATTAAATTGGTTATTCTTACAGCAATGCAATAAAAAATCTGAATCTTTAGCTTGACATAAATAAAAAAAAACAAAAAAACTTTGTGCTTCATGTTTTACTATGACGCATAAAAATGGGGAACTTTAGTGATTTATTGCTTTTTTGTTAACATTTGCTCCATCTTTCCTATTAACCAGCCCTTGTTTTTTCCTTCTGTGTCTCCCTTCCTGTTGTCTGCAGGACTGTCCGTCCCAGCAGTGTCCCCAGCCGTCCAAAATCCACGTCCTCATTCTGGTCCTGCATGGTGGTAACATACTGGACACCGGCTCTGGTACAACAGCGTGTTAATCTTTGGAACATTTTTCAGAAAACAAAAACCTTTCATGGTTTTTATTTGTGTTCATGGTCAGCTGAACCCATTCTTCATCTCGAGTTTAATATGAGCAAAGAAAAGTATCACAAGAGCTCAATGAAGATGTAATAAAAGGAATATAGATTTGATTCAGATTAACTTTGTGAACATATTAAATTAGTGAAATTTTTCTCTAAGCCTAGATAAGGTGTTTTAAGATCAATCTGACAAAAAGCACAGACAATAAAGGTAAGACTAGTTGATTGGTGAAAAGGTTTTCATCTGTTGAGGAAGAAATGGCTTTTTACCTTTTTTTTCCTGTCAATTAAATTACAATTATTCAAATTAAAGGGGCAGTATTATGTATTTTATACTCACATGGTGCCACTTTATAGCACTAGCAAGTAACTGTTACCTTCAGTTATACACAGCCTATATATTTCAATTATGACATAAAAGAAATTTGACTTTGTAATTTAATGTCTTGAAATTGGGCCTCTGTCTCTTTAAGAAACTCCTGCTCTTTCTGAAACTCCGCCTTCAGGAAGTCATCACAACATGGCTCCTCTATTAAAACTTTAACAACATTTTTATGAGCGTTTCACTGAAAAGTAGCTCCTATACTGAGCTCAGCAGATGCTCAGTTTCACCAGGTGTTTGCTAATTGCTGCTGGCTAGTCTGAAGGAGCTGAGTGGGAGTGTGTGGGGGAGGGATGCTCTGTGAGGCGGAAGCCTAGAAATTTCAGCTCAGAGGAAAAGCTGTGTCTCTAAGGCTGGGCTAGGTCCACCCAGGCATTTTTCACAGCTGAATGGTTGCCATGGAGATTAATAGAGTTCTCAAACATGTATGAAAGAATCAAAGTAACACTCCAGGTGTGTTTTTGGTGAGGAAATAACATCATAACACGATTTAAAGCTCACAAAAGTTGACATTACATAATACTGCCTCTTTAAGAATGGAGAGATGAGATTTACTGAAATACTTTTTAAAGGTTGGTGAAAGTTATGCCTTTGGTTTTTGTTTGTTTGTTGGACTGCAGGTGAACAGAACAGCAAGCAGGGAGACGTGAACACTCTCAGTGGGGCTTTTGAGACCGTGATGAGGGTCCACTACCCTGCGGCGCTCGGACGCCTCACCGTCCGGATGGTCCCCTGTCCTGCTGTTTGCGTCGACGCCTTCTCACTCGTCTCCAAGTGAGTGACGAACATTTCAGTAACACACTGTCAAACAAACTCAGCCCTCTTAACTAAGTTAAGCTAAACTAACACGCTCCGCCTCGACAACCTGCAGTCTGAGTCCGTACAGCTACGATGAGAGCTGTCTGTCCAGCAGTCAGGACCACATCCCGCTTGCCGCTCTGCCTCTCCTGGCTACGTCTGCGCCGCAGTACCAGGACGCCGTGGCAACGGTCATTCTAAGAGCCAATCAGGTTTACAGTGACTTCATCAAGTCTCCAGAAGGAGCTGCTTTCAGCGGCCAGGTCAGTCGGAGTGTGACGGTGGAGAAAGGAACATGTCCGGACAAAGTGGATTTGTGAATTTGTGACGGTCGGCTTCCCCTTCATCTTGCAGGTGTGCGTCATCGGGGACTGTGTGGGAGGGATCCTGGGCTTCGACGCACTCTGCAGCAGCTCTGTGACGGTCTCAGAAAGCCAGAACAGCAGCAGGCGGGGCAGCACCATCAGTGTCCAGGTACACGTCTCATCTCTCTGACCATAACTCATCTGACTGGCTGCTCTGAGTTGGAATAGTCAGTTAAAGGAGTGCATTTGGTTAAAAAGTGTATAATATCAGTTCTTAAGAAACTAAAACTTTCATCCAGCTAGCTGGAGCTAGAGCTGTCACAAAGAAAACATTTCTCACTGAAACTTAGAATGTCTGAATGGATCTGAATGTAAAAATGCTGCTTTCATGGGGCAGAATTATGTCAATCTGACTGTTTTAAGCTTTCCATCATATTATAAAGTTGTTCCCCCCAAAACACAGACCTGGAGTGTTGCCTGGATTCTTTCATGCATTTAAGTCCTTTAATCTCCCACGGCAACCATTCAAGCTGTGTAAAACGCCTGGGTGGACCCAGCTCCATCTTTGAGGAACAGCTCCTCCTCAGAAGGAGTTTCCAAGCTTCCAAGCACAGGGCAGCCCTCTGTAAGGCTCCTTCAGACTAGCCAGTAGCAATTAGCAGACACTCGGTCGAACTGAGCATCTGAGCTCATCATAGGAGCTACTTCTCAGTACGATGCTGGTAAGAACGTTGATAGAGGGTTAATAGAGGATGATTTAATGAAGGTGGAGCTTCAGGAAGAGCAGGAGGTTTTAAAGAGACAGAGGCCCAAAGTCAAGTCATTAAATAATTGTCAGGTTTCTTTTAAGTGTTATTGGATACTTGCAACATTTTTATAAGAACTAAAGGTAACATATTTACTTTATTGTGGTATAAAATGGCACTATGTGTCTAGAAAATACATAATACTTTGGTTGCAGCCTTTCTGCTTTAAAAAGCTGACAGAACATCAAACGAGTGGAATATATAAAACCATGTTCTCCATCTTTGATTCCCAGGACACAGAACTTCTCTCCCCTGGTATTATCATAAACAGCATCTCCCCGTCGTCGCCGTCCCTCGAAGGCAGCCGCCACTTGAGCCGCAGCAACATCGACATCCCGCGCAGCTCGGGGCCCGACGACCCCAAGAACCAGCTGCCGCGCAAGCGCAGCGACTCCTCCACCTATGAGCTGGACACTATCAAGCACCACCAGGCCTTCCTCTCCAGGTGAGCTACGGAGGGAGACAGGCTGCCGAACGCACAAAGGCAAATGGATCCGGCTCACGTGTGCTTTTCGCCGTTTCCCTCCTGAGCAGTCTGCACTCCAGCGTTCTCCACGGGGAGCCCGGGTCACGGCGCTCCAGCAACAGCACCATGCTGGAGGGCGGCTCCCTGGGGAAGTTCGACTTCGAGGTGACCGACTTCTTCCTGTTCGGCTCTCCTCTGGGGCTGGTGCTGGCGCTGAGGAAGACCGTGGTCCCCTCCTTAGACGGTGAGGAAGGCTCTTTGGTTTCTTGAGGTTTGGCGCTCTCTGACGCGGGGAGAAGGACTCATTGTCGCTTCGCCGCGTCTCCGGAGCAGCTGGGTGTCAGAGGTCATGTCTCTGTACTCAGAGGCCGAGGGGCCATGAAGTACGTGATGGATGAGCTGACGTCGGTCTGACTGCTGGCGTCCTGTTGGGGGTTTGATGGGAATCAGGCTCTCAAGCAGCTGACTGAACAGATTTCCAGTTAGCAGAACATTTATACGTTTCCTTTATTTCTACTGAGAAAGTTTATGAAAGAAAAGAAGAACATTAGTTTCTAATTAAATGAAATTATTTGAAATATTAAAAGAAGTCAATGCAGGACATTTAAATCTCCAGCTATTTGAAAAAGTGGAGTAAGCTTAATAAAGTACGATATTTCAAACAACAAATAAAGAGAATATATGTACAGTAACAACAGAGGCATTTAGAATAAAATAGAATAGAAAGGAAATGGGCTTTGTTGTCCCGAATTGGGGAAATTAATAATTAATAGCAGGAAGTGGAGACACATAGATTCACACAGAGATAAAAAAAAAAAGTATTAAAATCAACATTTTAGTGTCTTTAGTGGACAGTAAAAAAATTAAAAATGATGTTCTGTACAGTAAGTGGAAAATTACAACAGACTCTACAGTTATCAGAAATACTTCAAAGAAATGTTCAACTATAGCATCATATTTTAAACATGCACAGAATGAGTATTGAAAAACAACAAGCTATCTACAGTATATGAAAATTGATGTTGGTCCTAATTTGATGTAGTAATATATAATTTGTTTTACTTATTTTTTTTATTCAGAAAATAGTACAAAAAAACATTACAAATGAACAAACAGAGGTATAAACCATAAGATAAGAGAACAAATAACAACAATAACATAAAGATAAAATGAATAAAAAAGGAGGAACACATCAAAAACAAAATGGATCATAACCAAGTGGTGTCACAACAAAACATGGATTTATTTAATGTGAGTTAGGATGCTTTGTTTTTCTTTTAATTTTAACAGTTTTTTTTCTGAAATGCATTATTATTTTCTTTTTCTTGTTCTGGCCGGCTGCAGTGTCCGCCCTGCGTCCAGCCTGTCAGCAGGTCTACAACCTGTTCCACCCGGCCGACCCGTCTGCCTCCCGCCTGGAGCCGCTCCTGGACAAGAGGTTCCACCTGCTGCCCCCCTTCAGCATCCCTCGCTACCAGCGCTTCCCCTTGGGGGACGGACACTCGGCTCTGTTAGGTTGGACTGCAGACACGTTTCCTGCCACCGATCTCTGCCGTTCCCTTTAAACACCAGGACATGTCGCCTGTTCCTTTTCTGTTTCCGGGTCTTTAGTGGACACCGTTCAGAGCAACCCGCAGCTGCTGATGGAGCCCGGCGGCGGGCTGTCTCAGCGTTCCCATGACAGCCCCGCCAGCGAGACGTCCATCCTGGTTCCGGTCCTGAACTCTCAGACCTCTCTGGTCCACGGCGATGGTACATTTCCAGTCCGGCTGATCTTTGTTCTCTTTCAGCTGCTTTTGGTTTAGAAATTTTGAAGCGAGCGTCTGCTGGAAAGTTAACCTGGAGTTTAACTCTCTTGTTATCCTTATTTAGAATAAAAAGCCAGATTAGCCTGAAGCTAACAGCTAGCCTGAGAGAGCAAAGAGAGTTTCTACTGTCCTAAAACTTGCCCAATCTCAAAAATATCTCAGCAGTTTTAGTTTTACTTTTTACTTTTTTAAACCATCAACATGTGAAATAATTTTTTTTTTTTTTTAAGAATTTACCATTTAGTCATTTTCTTTCTTGTTTTTGCTTCTCCCTCTTGTGGTCGTTGTGTTGCCTTCGGTTTTGGGTTCAGTTTTCAAAGCACATGAAAAAAGTAGCAACTTGTAGTCCGAAAATTACAGTAATTTGGATTTATTCTAAACGAAGATGCAAAGACAATTATCCACTGAGGGTGAAGCTTACAAATCTTTCAACAGAACCCAGGATCAAAAATAATCCTTTAAAACAAACATTGTGCAGATTGTTGTGCTTGGTCACATAAACCTCTTCTCCGCCTGCCTCAGCAGAGGTTGACATTGGTGATCACTCAGATCATCATTATTGTTTGCAGTAAACTCCTGACTCTCTCCTCTGTCTCAACAGCTGACTCTCTTCAGTCTCATCTCCATGCTGATGGTCTGTGTCCGACCTCCACATCGCCAGGAGTCCCCCACCTCCGCTGCAGCCGCAGGGCCAGCGAGGCCAGCCTGGCCAGCCAGGTGTCGGGCCTGGCCGACTCCTACACAGCCACCAACATCGCCACCAGTAAGTCTGTCGGACCGACCGCGGCGTTGGCCCGCGATGTGTTCACACGCTGACCCTGTTGTTCATTCGTCCCCCGCCTCCAGCAAACAAAAGTCACTGTAAGAGGCCCAGCCTGCTGTCGCAGCTGCCGCTGCCGCACAGTAGATTCGCCTCTCGGAGCGCGACTATTCGCTTGCACAGCAAAATCCGTCGGGTGTTCCCAAGAGCTAACGGTGTGGAGTCTGAGCCGAGCTCAGACCCTAGCTCTGACATGACCTCTGACCTCACCGATGTCACATCTGACATCACAGACCTCAGCTCGGTGCCCCCGTCGCCCCGGCTGCTGAAGAACATAGAGCAAGGTACCCTGGCAGTGAGTGAGGGGTGCAGTGGGACCGTAGGACCTCTCCTGGTTCCCTGAGCTCTGCCCGTCTCCCTCTCTGTCTTCCTCTGTAGTCACGCCTCTAGAAATAATAAAACACCAAACCCTGACCCTCCTTGTAGGCATCCAGGAAGTCTGGCTTACCAGAATGAAATAAAATGATTCGCATGACGTTTCCTTTGACACCTTCCTGCCAGTTTGCCTTTCGAACCCTCCGAGCGCGACACTGGTCTCTTCCTGTTTTCATCCATAGAGCCTCACAGTTGAAGCCTTTGCCGTGGTTTAGACGTAGAGTCCTTCTGAAGTCTTCATCTCTTCACCAGGATTAACTTGACCATGAACATGAGCCAACAGTAAGTCCTGACCGTGTCTCTCTGCTCCTGACTAGTTGCGTCGCGGTGGTGGGGCAGTAAGCGCATGGACTACGCTTTGTACTGTCCCGACGCTCTGACGGCGTTCCCCACCGTGGCTCTGCCACATCTCTTCCACGCCTCCTACTGGGAGTCCACAGATGTCGTCTCATTCCTTCTCAGACAGGTTTGTGCTTCACTCAACCCAGAGCAGGAATTAGAACAAACTTAGAAAGTACCGTCTACTTTATTGAATCAAACATGGAGAACCAACATCTAATCTGATCAGGTCAAGAGTCCAGAGAAACCCCAGTTAGTTTATTATCAAGATCAAATTTACAAATCAAGATCATGAAGGCTCTTAAAGGGCCGGTTATTACCAGAATGTATTGATAAAATCTGTTAAATAATTTTATTGAAGATCTTTTCAGTTCCTCCAGGATTTTGTGATACTTTTTGGGATTTTTATTTATTTATTTTTTATTTTTGCAATATAAACAAAATTGTTTGTGATACTAATTTGGAAATATTTGCAATATTTATTTATGACGGTAAATACGACTTTTTATTACTCTGTATGGATCATGGAATACAATCTGACATCAATTAAGGCTGTTTAGTACAAGTAAAAAAGTTTTTGACAATTTTTGAGAAAAATCTGCAATAAACTCCCAATTATGTATCAGTGCAAAAAGGTGTGGGGATTTCTTGATTTTGAGTGAATTTCCATAATAATTCTCAAGAAACTGATTGATATAAATTGGCAGTAAACAGATAAAATCTACATTGGTTTGATAACATAATATTAGTCTAAGGTGAAAACCACAATATTGTAGCATCCTGCAGTATGTGAGAGAATGAAAAGGGGACATTTCCAAATTACTCTTGAACATTTTCTTTACATTAGTTCTGTTTTGGCCTCTGTAGGTAATGAGACATGAGAACTCGAGTATTTTGGAGCTGGACGGTAAAGAGGTGTCTGAGTTCACGCCCTCCAAACCTCGGGAGAAATGGGTTCGCAAGAGGACGCACGTAAAAATACGAGTGAGTGTGTTTTGATTTGTTTCCTCAACCCAAGGCTTGTGAAAGAAAAAATTAGCTGCAGACTCAGATTTGAGCTCTTTGAAGGAGTTTTTTCATTTTTATAAAATGTTTTTTTTCAAAATAGATGCCCTCAAATAAACAATCATTCGTCCTTTCATGTTTTGTGCTTGTGACGGTCAGAGGAGCATGTTTCATGCCGAACACAGCCGTCTACTGAAACCGATTCTCTGTTTTCGTCGCTTCCGCAGAACGTGACGGCTAACCACCGTGTGAACGACGCCGTCTTCACGGAGGACGGGGCGCAGACAGTGACGGGACGCTTCATGTACGGACCTCTGGACATGGTCACTCTCACTGGGGAAAAGGTGAACGTTGAACTGAGGAACGGAGGAGGCGAGGAATCGTCATGAAGCCGGTTAACCACGGCGTCGGTGAAACACTGCAGCTTTCTCACCTTTTTCCTTCTGCAGATCGACATCCACATCATGACCCAGCCTCCGTCTGGGGAGTGGGTCTACTTCGACACGGAGCTGACCAACAGCAGCGGACGCGTCTCCTACGTCATCCCAGCCAAGAAGCGACTGGGCATCGGGGTGTACCCTGTCAAAATGGTGGTCAGGTGTGTGAACTCACAACTCCCAGAAGCCGTGAAAAAGTATTTCTGAAGTGTTTGAGTTCATCTATTTATTTAATTAGGTTAAATCAGGTTATAATTCATTGATTATATTTTATTTGAAAACTACATATCCACAACAAAAGCAACATTTTCAGTTCAAAAACCCTCAATGCTGAATTATTGGATAGCGATAGATGGTCTCAACAAACAAAAATGTATATCAGCATTCCAGTGACTGGCAATAAAATGTGTTTTCATGTATCCCAGCTGGATCTTCTGACTGCTGCTGGTTTCTGCTTCTCTTCCCTGCTGTGTCTCTAACAGAGGTGATCACACGTTTGCAGACAGTTATCTCACCATCGTACCCAAAGGGACAGAATTCGTCGTTTTCAGCATCGACGGCTCGTTTGCTGCCAGCGTGTCTATCATGGGAAGCGACCCCAAGGTTCGGGCCGGAGCCGTGGACGTGGTGAGGTACGGATGAACGGTGCAACAACCGGCAGGCTGTCGGGCCGTCCGGATCCACTCACCGCCTCCGCTTCTGTCCAGGTACTGGCAGGACCTGGGCTACCTGATCGTGTACGTGACGGGCCGGCCTGACATGCAGAAGCAGCGTGTGGTGGCCTGGCTCTCCCAGCACAACTTCCCTCACGGCGTGGTGTCCTTCTGCGACGGCCTCGTTCACGACCCGCTCAGACACAAGGCCAACTTCCTCAAGTGTCTCATCAGTGAGGTGAGGGAGGCAGAAAAGTGTGGAGGGTTTCCTGTCGTTCCCTCCACACTTTGTTCCCTCACCATGTCGCTCTCATTCCCCACCCATGGCCACGTTCCCACCAAGCCCAGCAGATTCAAACAGTTTTCACCTATTTTTTTTTTACATGTCAAAATCGTCCAAGCTTCAGAAATAAATGATCGACAGCTAATTTAATCGATTAATCGTTAACTAGAGTATACAGATCCATCATTTAAACATGGCAACATGTGTAAACAGAGTGGATGCTACTTGCTTGGCGGTTTTAGCAACAAATCTGTCTTAGTTTGCACTTTGTTAACTAAACACATGTATAAGTTCTGCTCTGCGTCCTGAAAATGGACGAATAGTTTTTCTTAAAACTTGCTCTCACTTGTCGGCTTAGGCCCACATGAGGATCTTTGCTGCCTACGGCTCCACCAAGGACATCTCCGTGTACTCGTCCATCGGCCTGCCCCCGTCTCAGATCTACATCGTGGGAAGACCAACGAAGAAGATGCAGCACCAGTGCCAGGTACGGAGCAAACCCGACTTACTGATGCACTGCAGGAGCAATCGGCAGAAATTAGTCCTAAAGTAACGGTGCAATGTGTAGTAGTAATAAAACGAGGGGTCAAAATGTAATAAAACATCAATAAAGCAGCATTATGTATGCTTAGCAGTGCTTCCTGCTACTTCCTGCGTAATTACATTTTATACTGGTCATTAGAAAATGTGGAAGTAACTTTTTATTTTAGAAATGATAATATAATAATGTATGTAACGAAGGACCACAAACTGTTTGTGCTGTGTTGTCGATCCAATATGCATTTAAATGGAAACTTTGATCAATAATTGTTGAACTTTTTCATGCTCTCTGTCTGAACCGTCCAAACTTCCAGGGTTTCATTACGTTTTGCACACAGTTTTAATGGTATTTCATTACATTTTAAAGCCTGATCTCATTCCATCGTTACATATCATGGCGCTACATACTTTAAAGTCAAAGTTTTACTTTGATCTTGTTAAGGAAAAACAAATAAAAAAAACACCTTTATTTGATAAGCTTTTAGAAATCCATCCAAAGTTGAGTCAGCAGCAGGTTTCAGCAACAAGATGCTTCAAAGTGATAAAATATAACACAATTAATCAATGTCCCAGTTATTATTAACAAATGGGTGTTCTAGCCTTGATTAAAAGGAAGTCAGTGTTTCAGCAGTTTTTCAGTTTTCTGGAAGTTTGGTTCTGGTTCTGGACGCAGAGATTGATATAAAAGCTGATAGATCCTGAATCATGAAAAAAAGCTAATAAAAACATAAAACACTTTAATAACCCAGGAGGAAAACTTCTCATCCTCTGAGTTTGTATTTCAGTGTTTTCCCACGTTAATTTGTGAGAGAAATGTTTTTGTGGGGTTTTTTTTAATCCTACTGTTATGGTGAGCCATTCATTCATAAACTTGACCGTCTGACCTCTCCTGCAGTTCATCCCAGACGGCTACGCCTCCCACCTGTCGCAGCTCGAGTACAACCAAAGGTCTCGACCGGCCAAGTCCACCTCCACCCGCATGGTCCTGAGGAAGGGCAGCTTCGCCCTCGGGGCGGCCGGAGGGGATTTCCTCCGCAAGCGCAACCACATCTTCCGCACCATCTCCTCCCAGCAGCCAGGGGGCTCCGGCTCTGGCAGCCAGCCGGTACGGACCGAGCGCACGCTGAGCCAATGCGAAGGAGAGCGCGAGCGCTCGTTCGCCACCGCAACCCAGAGGAGCATGAGCATAGCGGCGGGTTGCTGGGGCCGCGGGAACAAGGAGGGGCCCAAGTGAAGTTTACGCACGGAGCCAAAGATGCTCTGTGATCTCTGGACGGGACAAAGACCCGGACGGACCGGGTCGCAGGTCTGTAAGGAGGCAGAGATCAAAGCGTTCTGTAGCATGATCCTCTTACCGTTAGACTTTTATAGGATGCATCATGTAAATAGAAAATGAAATATTATAAGCCTTAAATTAATCTCGTCTAACGGGACCGCCTCCTCTCCGTCCCAGCATTCACGCTCATGAGCTCAGGACTGTTTCATCCTCAATCGAACACAAGTCTGATCCAAGAGGTGTCTGGCTTTTCTCCTCAACTTCTGCTCCACCCTTTCTGACAGCAGCGCCTCCACGGCATCATGGCGAGAAGAAGCAGAAACACAGATAAATCATAAAAAGGTTCAAATCAAAACACAAAAGCAGATAGTTTTGGTTTGTTTTGTAACATGCATGAAGAGGAACAAACTTTATTGTCCTTTTTATTCCCAACTATAGAAGAAAATAAAAGTTTTATCTCTAGGTGTCTGTTATGAGTACTAAGCTCCAGAAACATCTTTGAGTCATAAAACTATAGTCATAAATATGATAAATGTCACATATAGTTTGTCCTGTTGGAGCCTGTTTGTTTCCTAAACACTGCAAAAACACTAAATCTTGCCAGTTAAGTATCTTAGTACACTTGAAATAAGACTAAATAACTTAAATATAACATTTTAGGAAGGTAAATAAGCTTGTTATAAGTCAATCATTTTTGCATATAAATAAAAACTACTAGTTCCACTGGAAGATTCTTCTTAAACATTTAGTGAAAAAATCCCAAATATTTAGCTTCAACTTGCTAATTACATACTTAGGAAGCTAAATATTTAGTGTCAAAGTACTTCAGAAAGAGTTAGCAAGCTCAAAATTAAGTTAGCCAACTAGATGTAGTTTGAAGCAAAATTTTGTTTTAAGTGAAAATAAGCTCAGTGAACATTTATGGCTCCATTTATTTCATTTGGTAATGTCTAGCCGTTGCTAGTGAAGATTAGATAGAAAATGCTGGAAAACTTGTAGAGCTTGTATTGCTAACACAGCTAGCATATCCAGTTAGCAACAATTAGCAAATCCAATTTTTGGAACATGATTACAATCTGATCCAGTTCTGACTTCAGAGATAAAAATACATCAAGAATCAAACCAAAACTCTCTGCTTTTCTACACACTGAAAGAAAAAAAAGTCTAATTTGGAAGTTTGGTTAATGGACTGTGTCGTATCTAGTCCCAATTCCAGAACAGGATTGTTTCTCATCCTTATTTTATTTTATTTTTTCTCGGTACACATTACAGGACAGCTGTAGTTTTTCTTCCTTTTCCTTTCAGCGTGGCCTTTTGGCCACAAAAGGCCTTAAAATCCCACAAGACACTGACTCTACAGCGAGAACAGGAAGCATTAAAACAGGGCATGCAGCATTAAAGCACCAACTGAACTCTGTACAGTCCACAGCAACTATCCCTTTATATAACCATCTGCTTGCAATACCTCGGACCCACCTGCTGGTGGCGCTCTGCGACCTGCCGCCGGGAGTCAGACAGACGGCTTTTCCAAGCTTTGTGCTCTTTTTGTGTTTCCACGTTATGGACTCTGTGTTGCTGATCGAGGACGACGACATGGGAAGCAGGAATAGTTTTTATTGCACCAAAATGGCCGAAGAATACGTGGAAATGTTTCAGCCTGAATGTTTCGTGGTGCGTTCAGGGATGAATGTTGAGGTTTGGAGGATACGCCTCGTACCTCTCCTTCGTCCAAGATGACGTATTATGGGTTTTGCTGCTTTTCTTCTACTAAGCTGTAGATTTTCATGCAAAATGGACTTTTAAAAAGAGTACATGTCATGTCTGATCTAGTGGATGAAACGGATGATGAGTTAAAGGAAGGCTCTGTAGATTATTAGGTTTTAGGACAACAGTCAGGTGCCTGAATGGAGACTGAAATCAGTTCCGTTTGGGTCTGATGTTCATCTTGCTTTAAAAGTTAAACATGTCCTGAGCACAAAATGTGCTTCCATTTTAAGTGATGGAGGAGAAATTGCCTCAGTAGTGAATCAAATTTTAAAACTAGAAAGATTTGCGTTTCCTGCGAAAATGCAGCTCGACTGCTGTAAGCAGAATGCTTTCGGTGAAAACTGCAGAAGCATTTGTAGTCCACTGCAGAAAACTTGCACAAATGTAAGAAATAAGCTGAAGCAGTGGGAAAACAGCAAGACGGTGTGCAAGAATATAGGAAAAAATTATTGAAAATGACTGAAAACTTAAGTCAGTGCAAAAAAGTTCCAGTTAAGAGTTTCAGATACTGTTACAGAACACTGTTTAAAAAGCTAAATTATAAGGTATAAAGCTCATAGTGCAGTCAGAGCAGAATGTAACGATGATTTTAACTAACATACTGCAAGTTGTGGTTTACTAAATATGTTTCACAATATTAAGTTACTCATTTAGTTTGCAAACAGCATTATTTAAGCTAAAATGCAACAGCCATCTAAAATATTTATGACAGCATGTAAGCTACCACTATTATGTTGACATGGAGTAACAAACTCCATTCAGAATGAAAAATCCTATGTAAAAGCTAAAATTAGCCAAACTGCTAATGCTAGCTAAAATGCTCTCAATAGCAAGTGGGCTATCACCAACATGTTAATTAACATCAACTCACTCCATTCAGTCTATGTTTTGGCTTTTAAATGAAAATGTGCTAAAATGCTACATTATTAAAGAGGGCTAGCTCTAGCAAGTTGATCTATGGTAGCATACTCCGTTCAATATGCAGAAACTCATGTTGGTAATGATAGCAACATGACAGTGTTACCTAACATGTTGGCTAACATTAGCATAATCCACTCAGTACATCAAAATTAGCTAAAAAGCTAATGTTTGCTTCAATGCTATTATCATGTTAGCTAGGATGTTGTGTAAACTTAACTTTGTCCATTCAGTAAGTTAATTTTGTTTTTTAAGCAGAAATTGGGTAAAAATGTCATGTTATTAAATGCTGTTATTATCATGTTGACTTGTGCTAGCATGTTGGATAACATTGACTTAATCCATTAAGTAAGGTAGGTAGCTTTAGTTTTTTAGGTCAAAATTAGCAAAAATAGTTAATGTTAGCAATTGTGCTATCATTATCATGTTGGCTTGCTATTTCTTTTAGATGAACCCATGTACGATTAAGATTAATCAATTACTTAAAAATTAAATTTGCCAGATGTAGCCATAGCTTTTTAACAAATTGTTTCAATATTTCATAATTTCATTATCAACTGCTGTTTCACTATTTTGGAGTGCTACTGGTAATGACCCTTTAAAATATTTCCTTTTCACCCTCACTTAGACTGGAAGTACATTCAAGACACAGGTGTTTAAAAATGAGCACCTGACTGTATTTCAGTTTAATTCATATAATCTGGATTGAACTAGATTAGCTGACTAAAGAGTCCTTCCTTCCAGCCTGAGGGAGTTTTTGGAAGCTCTTGTCTGTTTCCACTCTGTGTGACCAACGATGTCTTCATCCCATGACAAAAGCCAAAATCATTCTCTAATACTGTAGTGAATCAACTATTTAACCTCATTGTTTCTTTTTGCACTAGTTTTCAGGAGCGTATGTAATAGTTATTGTTTATGTCACTGTTTTTGACGCCTCTGTAGTGAAATTTCCCCCTTTGATTTCTGCCAGGGTGAGAAGCTCACTGTGTGTGTTTTTGCGTAGAAAGAAAAACGATGTCAGTATGACGAATGTGCCAAACTGTGGCTGCAAATGAAAACAGGAAGATTCAGACCAAGAATTTTAAAATACGGCTCAGTGCAACCAAAATCAGACTGCACCTTTTAGGTATTCATGTCTTTAATCTTTTCCGGTCCTCAGGACTACATTTCTCATAATACTTTCAAAGTACAGTTCTAGAAGTTTACATACACTCATGATGAATTTAGGGCTTGTAATCATTTAACTGAACCATTTTCTTTCCCAGAATTTAATTATCACACAAAATACAATTGTTGAAATCTATTTTACAAACTTTAACTTCTGCATTTTCGTTCCAGAGTATATATGGATACGCAATTTCAGCCAAATGTGTATATGAGCACATAAAAAAAAAAAGTGACACAATATATAGCTAAAACTATCTATTACGATTGGTGGCTTTTTCTTGGAAACTATTTGAAGATTTTTGAAATAAATTAAGAATAGCATTTTTTAAAAACTTAGTTGGAAAAATAAATTACGCTATAAACTCATACTTTATATTTATAATAGTCACAAAGTGGCCATTCATTGACACATTGAATTGTTAATTGATATAATTCTCAGGCAAATATATGATAATCTCAGTGACAGTGAAGTAATTTCAGACCTGTTGTTCTGACAGGACATTCACCAGTAAGATTCGTAAAAGAATAAATCAGAAAACAACATGAGCTTCTTAATGGTGTGGATTCGGCATGGGCCGGTTACCAATGTCACAGTGTAGCAAAGTTCAAGTAAAAATAAAACTAACAGTTTTTAGGATGCACCGGCATAATATCGGCATTGGCCGATATTAGTCATTTTTTTCAGCATATCGGTATCGGCTCAATCAGTATCAGCCAATAATAGTTTTTTACCATATTGGTCCAATAAATAAAACTGGCCCGTTATTGACAACCGATATTTATTTCTGTCTTGGGGAGACTGGAAGATGGTGGTTATTTGTATTTGTTTGACTGAAGCAGAGAAGTAGTGATAAAGTCAACATTGTAGTTGTTGTTTTTTTCCAAGGTGTCAAAAGGCTAGTTAAATACATTTATGATATATATAAAATTGGTAAATATCCATTATCAGGAATATTATTGTTGGCATCGGCCCAAATCATATCATTACAATCGTATAAATGACTGAAACTTTTCACGCTGTGAGAATCTCATACTGACCCATGCCTAATGTAGCTCCAGTCACGTTCACACAGATCTACAGCATCCCCTCTGTTTGCCTCTATATTTCATTAACTCGGACTGATAATGAACATTTGTTCTGCCACACATTTCAGATTTCTGGACCCAAACAAAATAATCCCCCTTTGGCTCCTGAGCCGGGTCAGAGTGTCCGTTCATAATGGATGTGTCTGTGTAAATACTGTAAAGATGTACATGTAGAACCTCAGTGGCTGAGAGTTATTTATTTTAGTTAAGGGTCATGATGTTGTTCTGGAAATTTCAGGTAAAAATATATTTGAAATATGTAGCATTTGTTTCTGTCCGTTTGGCTCATTAAGGCAGTGGAGCCCGGAAGGTTTCTGAGTTTTTTTCCCCTGTGCATCGTTCTGGTTCCACCAGAGGTCAAAGTTTGCCACGACACAAGCTACTGGACGAACCGGACACACCACCTGCACACAACTCTTTGTATTGAAACCTGCTGTTGGCTTGTGCTGTATCTCTAGCATTTTATAGGATTTCATGAAACAGTTTTTCAACCTGGAGTGTTTTACAGAAAACCTGACTTATAACCACAGACTGCTTTTACCAGTCACAAGTACGTGCATGGAAACCCATTGAGAACTGTTTAACAATCTGCTGCATGTCCTCTGTCAAATTGGAACCACTTAATAACAACAATATTATTATTAATAATACAGCAATTATGTTGTTCAACATTGCTCCATTCCTCAATAAAATATAGATATGGGGAAAAAAACCTGTCGCTTTTGGATGAAATTGACATTTTGTGCTTTCACTCAGATTTGTTGTTTGTGAAAAAGTTAAAATGTGCTTTATTTAGCCATCGAGGAGCAGTTTGGGCTTCTGAATAAAACTTTTCAAGTTGTTCAGTCAGACAGGAGACACAAACCAAGAGATTATTGCTTTCACAAACCTGTTCAAAGATTTCTCCAGCATTTTTTAAAGCAAAGATGGGAACAACTTGAACAGCTAATAGTTTATTAGCTCCCACACATTAAAAGGCATTTTATGTAAAAAAATTTTTTTAAATGTGGACGTGTACCACACACGAGGAGGTGTTTTTTTTATTATTTTGGCAAAAGAAAAACTTGTTTTCAGAAATGTCCTGCAGGTGGCGTCTCTGATTACAGCGCCCCCTTTAGCTTAGTTAAGGTCAGTTTAGTTTCAGTCAAACCTTTTTACACACCGTGTCGTCACAAACACAGTGGCTCGTTTTCCACACCACGTCAGTGTTTGCCCCGAGCTGAGATGACGGGAAGAGCAGGAAGGGAATCCTCCACATATTGCACAAAATGGCAAAACGCTGTTTATAAAATTGGCCAAAAACAACAGCTTGACAGTAATAGTAGTAAAGATAAGCTATGATTGACCATATAAAAAAATTTTCTCAAAAGAAAAAACGTATTCACATTTAATTGTTCTTAAACGTAGCGCTTGTGACGTATGCACACAAATACCACGACGGGCAGAATTGGAATTAATTAGCCCGCTGCTCAGCGTCACAGGATCGTTCAATAACCGGGATAAAGAGGAAACCTGCCGTTTATCAATGATTAACGACGTTCAATAGGCGCCACCTTGCGTTCAAAAAGTATATCGCGGCCAGCCAGTGACGCTAAACGAACACCAAATGGCGATTAATTTGTAACTCCGTCCCCTGGAGCTAAACCAGACCTTTTAAGTCGAGCACTGATCTACAATAGTTTTACAGCAGACAGAAAATTTGTGCCATATTAATTTCTTCATAAAGTTTATTGTTTCCTTTACAAAGTCATCTTAATAAATAATATGTGATTCAATGAGGCTGCTTAAAATTACTTTTAAGCACTTTTTAAATTTGTTGTTCTGCTGTAATATTAATGTAAGCAGAAATTCACCATAAGTAACTTACAGACTAATGAGAGATTTCTTTAGATAATTTTCGTCGGAGTGGACAGAAGTCATCTCTGGGGAACCACATGTGACCTTCCATTTAATATCTACAGGCTCCTGCAACATCAGAATTTAGTAATAGATTAAGTACCATAGCTATGCAGATGATACACAGCTCTACATTACAATGTCACTGAGTTATTATCAGCTCATTTAAGCACTGTGCAGAGGCACAGAACAAATCAATGAATGGATGTGTCATAAATGTCTTCACCTGAACACAAACCAAACTGAAATAATTATTTTTGAACCTAAAGAGGAAGCATCAAGAGTTGGCACACGGCTCCATCCATCTGATGTAGTGATGGACCTGAACCTTCAGCGTCAAATAAAGACGGTTACAAAGTCGGGCTTCTATCAGATGAAGGACATTTCCAGGATTAGAGGACTAATGTCACAACAAGAGTTACTTTGTGTCCCCAGAGTCAGAACCAACATGGAGAAGCAGCATTCAGTTTCAGTGCATCCACAAATTTGGAACAAACTTCCAGGAAACTGAAAAAACTACTGAAACACAGAGTTTCCTTAAAATAAAGGCTAAAACCCCATTAGCAAGCATAGCATTTAGTACTACTGTAAAAGCCATTAAAAGCCAATACGCTTTACTGCAGGGGTGTCCAAAGTCGGTCCTGGAGGGCCGGCATCCTGCATGTTTTAGTTCTCTCCCTGGTTTAGCGCACCTGGATCAAATGATGGCTCATTAGAGGCCTAAGGGGAACATTGATATGCTGAAAAGGTTGTTACTACCACCAGGGAGAGAACTAAAACATGCAGGATGCCG
>NW_006800208.1:494412-507817 GCF_000485575.1 Poecilia formosa | reverse complement strand
CACATCCTGCATGTTTTAGTTCTCTCCCTGGTTTAGCGCACCTGGATCAAATGATGGCGCATTAGAGGCCTAAGGGGAACATTGATATGCTGAAAAGGTTGTTACTACCACCAGGGAGAGAACTAAAACATGCAGGATGTGTCGCTGAAGGTTCAGACATCTTCATTGGATGTCAACACGAGAGGGCGGAGTTACTAATTACCCGTTGCTAAGCATCACCAGGTGAATGATGAACCTTCGATGTGTTTTACTTTTTGACAACCAGATGTTGAACAGGAAGTGGCGCTAAATAAACAGCAGGTTCCACATTTGATGGCTTTTTCTGATGCCAGGTGATGCTGGAAAGTTTGTGCATTAATTCCAAATCGGCCTTCCATACAAACCTTGTTGAGACACTGAAGGGTGGGGATGGAAGAGCACGTCTGCTCTTTGGTTTAACAGGACGGATGGATGAGGGGGAATGAAATGCATGACCAGCAGAGGGGTCAAAACATTTCTCAGTTTGTCTGTTCCTGTGTGTACAGTGACCTCATCATGGCTGCTTCAGAGCGCTCGAGGCCTCTTGGGGGTTATCTGTTTGCTAGCTTGTTCTTCTTCTTGGAGAGCACAGCGGAAGGACTTGACTTTATCTGAAAGAGGGAATAAAATCATGAATTCTAAAAGTTACACAGTTTAAAATGGGTAAAAAAAATCCCACAGAGAGTTAGAATGAAAATATTTATGGAAACCGTATAGAAACTGATTCGATGCCAAGATTATCAGGTGTTGTTTATTTCTGGTTTCATTATTAGAAATTTAGAAATCCAGAGATCTAGGAGTCTTTTTTATTTATATACAAATTTATTAATGTTTTACTCCTGGTAGTTTAGTATGACCTACTGAGAGATTAATCTCAGAACATTTCTAGAAAAAAAAAAAAACAAAGAAATTTTTGAGTTTGAAAAATTGAAAATCTGCCAGAAAAAACGTCTGAAATTTTGAGATTAATCTCAGAAATTTTTGCGGGAAAAAAAATTGTTGAAATTTGAGTTTCAAGTCAAAAATGTTTACGTTTCAAAAGCTGGATTTTTTCAACTTTTCAAGCTCAGATATTTCAATGTTTTTTTCTCTGAAAATTTTACAAGATTAGTCTAGTTTCTAGCAAATGTTCAACTATTAAAACACCCTCAGAAGACAGAGCATAGAATTAGATTGAATAGATCTACCCCTATGGATTGGGCACATTTGCACTGATGCCCGATCTTGAATTTGTTTCAGTATCGATACCGATAAGATATTATCTGTCTCTAGCTTAGAGTCGGGTGAACTGTGTTTAATAACAGCGCTGACGTTGCGTTTTACCCCTCAGCTCGGTCAGGATGTCGATCTTCTGGTCCAGGATTTGCTCCAGCTGGGTTGCATAAGACTCCACGTCGTAGTCCACCTCCTCCGTCATCTCTAGAAGAACCTTCTCGTCCTCCAGCCAGCGGATCGACTCCTGACAACAGCAAACTGCACTGTAATGCTCTGCTGACATCTACAGGTCAGACTCAGTAATTACATGAAAATCCTAACATTTATCCTCTATTTTTCCCCCTACAGAAAAACATCAAAACTCTTGAAGCCTGCACTGCCGTACCTGGAACACGGCCCGGTGGTCCTCCAGCACCTGCTCCTCCATCTCCACCAGCTGAGACACGACTTCATGGAAGGTGAAGAGCTGTGGAGAAACCTCCTCCTCCTAAAAACAAACAGGAGACAGAGACCTTTCTGTCTCACATGAAATCATTTTGGTCATTCTGACCGACATAAACTCTGATTTAACTTCAGACTGTGAGAAAAAAAAAGTGTGTGTCTTTTTATTTGGTGTATAAAAATATCTGGTCTCAACTGTAAATAACGTCTTTGCATCTCATTACAAAACTGTGCAGTTTGAGTATCCGGCACTTTCAAGGACTTTACCCAGAAATCAAGCACTTCCCAAACCTTGAAAACACCAAATTGAAATTCAAGCATTTTCAAAAACAAAGAAGTATAAAATCACACAGATGAACGAGGAATGAAAACATATTTTTGTACCACAATAATCTTAACTTGCTCGAAAAGGATTAAGATTATGAACTCCTACCCCATAAACTCATACTATATTTTCAGATGGACCCTCATTAATAAACCAAATAATAAATAAATAAATAGAATAAATTAATAAAAATCTTACAAAACTTTTTTCCAGGAAAGAGGAAAGAAATGAACAAAACATAACGTGAAGCACTACGAATACTTTCCAGATGCATCGTGTGTTTGATCATATAGACTTTAATGTTACTGTATTGTGTTTTTATAAATAAAGTTATATATACACCGGTGGCTGTGTTTGCCAGAATTTTATTTATACTGTAAAATTCTGGCACCACAGTTTGATGTTTTCTTTTGTTTGTTTTTTTTACAGTGTGTAATCTGAAGTGATTAAAAGTCTGAATATGAATCTACTTGGTGATCTGCGGTATTTTCCTCATGCTTCAGAGCCAAAAGACTTTTACTTTTAATTACTGTCTCTACTTTCTTGGTTTCTTCTCCTTCTTCTTCTGTGGTTTGTGACGTTTTGCTTACGTTCTGTTCGCAGAGCAGCTTGAGGTCGTCTCTCTGCGGGGAGCTGCCGACCCCCCACTGGGCCTCCAGGACCTCCAGCTGGGTGATGTGCCCCTCCTGGTGGCAGTCCAGAGCTGCTGCAGGGTCCACCACCAGCTGCTTCATCCTGACAACACATCACAGCTTACAGAGGCGTCAGGAGGAAGAGGAGGGGCTTCAAGGCACAAGTTAAGAGGCGAGATCTTGAAATAAATCAGTTAAATCACTTTAGTAATAACATAACGCAAGTTTAAAACAGATTTTACTTTTTTTCCCCCATTCTTTTGAATTAAGAGACCAAAAGAAGCGTCTCAGTAACTATAGCTGATCTGCAACGATTTAACTGAGATAGCTAAACAGAAAATCATGCCGCACTTTTCAGATTTAGCTCCATTTCCAGCCAGCTCTATCACCGCCATGTTTCACTAACAGGATCTTGTTGTTACTTTAGTGTTAGTGAAAGCGTCTTCTTTCACAAAAAAATGTCTCTAAATAAAAAAAACATTACAGTTTGACAAAAAGGCCAAAAGGAGCAAGAACACGTTGTCAAGGCGATTTGGTAAATCACTGACATTTCAACATTTTGGACGGCTTTGAATCACATTCAGCTAATGGTCACTAAGCACATCATTTATGAGTAGTTTTCGGTCTCTTTTACTGTGTTTAAAAGTGGAAGGAAAATATAAAATCTGGTTAGAATTAGTGAAAGAAGAAGCAACTAGCAGCTTGTAAATGGCAGATCCTTTGTTTCGGACATTTGTCTCCAAGGTAACAACCATAGAAACTATTAGACATCACAGCGGGGCTGATTCTCTCCACAGTGAACCAGTTTTATTGCCACTTTGAGTTGTTTTCTTGATGTCTTAAATAACAATAGCAGCCTGTTCAGACGTGTGACCATGAAGGCATCATGTCTACCCTGCTTCCCTTGGAGAGAGAAGACAGATGAATGTTTCTTTGGGGGAAATGTTTTGCGTGACGTAAATGGGTGCAGCGATCGTACTCATAAGTGGGTGAGAGCTCCGAGCGGCCGCCTCCGCCTCCTCCCTGAGAGAAGGGGATATCTGACGGACTGATGCCAAACTCCTTCACCCTGCAGACAGAAGAGGCAGAGGAGAGAGGAGGATCATGTTCAGGTCAGACATATTTAGTTTGTTTACAGCCTCAAACTGTTGCATTAAATAATAAGCAGAGCAGCCATATTGACAGCAGATGTTCAGTATTTGAGGCTGTGGACAGACAGACAGACGGCAGCTGGTTGTGAATGTGCCTCTTCATGCTCTCTTATTAATATTTCTCTTATTATCTTTAATCTGTATTTTTAATTTTGTAAAAATAAAATAAAATAAAATAAGTTTAATATTGACAGAAATTGTTGTGGAAAATTGTTTTGTTTGCCAGATGTTTTATTATTTTGCAATAAATTATTTTCATTTTGGTTTTGATACCCCAAAATGTCCACATAACTTTATACTCTGATCTGTCTATTGATGTAATTTTTCAATATTAAATAACTGATGTTTTGATCAGTCACTCAAATATTTTTTCATTCTTACTTGAGTCATTTTCCAGCTACTTTCTCTTGAGTAAAAATATGAACTACTGCTACTTTTACTCAAGTCTAATTTTTGGCTGCTCCACCCTCCTCTGCTATGTGACGTAGTTTCTTAAAAATCATAAAAACATTTGAAATGAATGTCTTCTAATCAAAGGAAACTCATTTTACCTGTTGGCATATCTCAGAGTATTTAATGTGTTTTCACAGGAGGCCATCCCAGGAGAAATGGTTGCTATCTGGAGACAGAGAATCATGATGATGCTGTGGGTGTTTACAGCAGCGGGTGCAGTGTCCTTTGCTCCTGATGTCTCACCATGCATGTTCTTGAATTTTCTCCAATGAAGGAGTCTCTGAGGACTTGGGTCAGCTTGCTGGCTCTGAATGGAGTGTGAGGTTTGTTCCTGCCCAGGGCGCGGATGCATTCCTACAGCAGGAGACCAGCAAACCCAAATTCACTCAAAATGATTTAGCATGTAACTATACAGACTGAAGAAGAATAAAGTAAGCATGGCATGCTGGTGACTCTCTGCTCCAGTTTACATATTGTCTCTTTTTTAATTCCCTGTTAGCTTAGATTTATTTTTACACGTTCATGTTGTTTAATTAATTACACAGGTTTTAACATTTTATAAAAATGTAACACAATTCATTGCTTTTTTGTTGTTGTTGTTTTTACATAAAAAGGTTCCGGTCAGAACCTTTGTATTAGCCCGTTTCTGGTACGCCTGTAAATCTGACTCACAAGCAACAAATCTCGGCTCATTGAAGGTTCATTTCTGCTTCAAAAAGCGATCTGATTGGACGTAGGAAAACACTATTGTCATGTTCAAGTTGTGCTAAACTGAGTTAGCCTATCAGTGAAGCTATTAGGGGCTATAGTAGCATCTCAGTGCTAAACATGCAGCAGCAGCACAGACGGCCCCAACGCTAAAGTCAGCGTCCGCATTTCTAAAGAATATTTTCAAAGTTCTATGAAAGCTAAATGGATATAACAGCACCAATCTGATGGCTGAATAATCTACTGTGTACAAGTACATTAATAAAAAGATATTTAAGAATGATTTAAAATAAAATAAGTAATAAAAAACACTGCTCTCAAGCTGAAGCTCTGCTCCTTGCTAAAACATCACTGTTCATATTAAACTGCCCCTGTCCTCCACAGAGACATAAACCCAATACTAATGTAATTAAAAATGTTTCTATTTAATATAGATCCTGCTGATGCTGCAGCATTTACAGTAAATGTGCTCAGAGGAACCTGAATACCAGCATGTCAGTGACACAGAGCAGCCTTCCATATGAATCCTCTCTGCTCTGACTCTGTTAGAGCTAATCAGGTTAGCCAGCGGCGTCTGGAGCGGCGGCTTGCTGACCTTCAGCGCCAGCAGGCTCTTGTTGATCTCGGCTCCTTCCAGTCTGGTCTGCCGGTCGGCGCTGGACGTGTCGGCCCCTCTCTCGTTCCCTGCCAGGTCGATGAGCGAGAACTTCCCGTGCATCTTCCCCCGCCGCCGCAGGATGATCTGGAACACGGCGTGGCTCCGAGAGGAGTGAGCGTTCGCTGAGGTCTGACCTGAAGTCCTGGAAACCCAAACGCTCTGTCACATATTTTCTAAACAAACTACTGCAACGTTTGGTTCAGAGTTAAACTCCTCTGGTGTTCACCTGCAGCTGTTTCCCATTTCGATGAGCTTGAGAACGTCCTCGGTGCATTTCACCTCCCTCTCCTGCAGCCCCACCACCTGCACCTGCTGCTTCCCGTCCTCCAGGACCCGCAGCTTGGCTTTGCGGTTTAGCAGGTCAAACACCTTTGAACACAAGCAGAGGTACTGTGTAATTAAGCCGCTCCGCCGCTCTGGGTTCAGTCAGCTCTTTGGTTGTTGAGACGCTAACCTTTCCGCTGTAAATCTCAAAAAATGTGGCAAAAACTTGCAGATCCAATTTCTTATAAACGGGTTTCTTCAACATGAGAAAAACATCTCTGGCTGCCGTGAGAATGAGAAATAAAACCCAGTTAATTCGAAGAAATGTTTAACGCAGCAGTGAAACAGGAGAAACTGACCCGACAGTGCGTAGATGCCCTTTGAGCAGTCCTGGTTCTTCCCAGAAAAGTCTCCTCCCATTGTCTGGAATCACACACATTCCAACAGAAATGAAAAATATGAGAGGGAAACTGTTGTGAATGGGGCTGAAATGATTAATCGGATCAATCATGATGGATCAGATAATCGTCAACTAGTTTAGTTGTTAAGTAATCATAAAATTCATCATACAGGCTTAAAAAAGGCTATTTGCTGAAAAAACTCGCTCACTCAGAGCAGTGATTAAGTTGTAAACTACAATTGTAATTAAAAAAAATTATATTTTGCAATAAAAACAAATCCTGTCTGTAAATATGTTGTACCCTAAACTCATCAAGTGGCAACTTTTAATGTTTTTCTATTATTGTATGAAAAATGCTTTGATTAGAAATCGACAGAATGTGCCAATTTTTTCTATCTGATTAATCGTCACAACAATTAATCAATTAATCACCAGAATAATTGATCAGTCGTTGGAATAACTAATAGATTAATCGCTGACTAAAATAATGTAGTTATTTCAGGTTCACATGAAAGCCCTCACGTGTGTTTTTCCACTTCCTGTTTGTCCGTAGGCGAAGCAGGTGGCCATCCCTCTCTCAAAAATGGTTTCTACCAGCGGCTGGGCCGTAAACCTGCAGCAGAGAAGAACATGTTAGCAGCAAAACAAATACAAACCTGAGAACTTCTCTGTTGACTCGAATTGGAAAATATTCCAATGATTGGCGAATCTCAAAAATCTGGCTTTTTTCTGGCTAGCAAATGCACCACACTTGTTCTAATAGCTATTATTTAAATATTCCCCAGGAATGTAAATATTATAGTTTGTCCTTCTCACCGGTGGGGTGTTTAAAATCAATTCAGACAAACTATGGAGAGCATTCGAACATACTGAATCATCCGTTGCAGTCAGGAAGGTTTACCCTTTTCAAGCAAAGTTGTATTTTTGCAAGTCAAAAAACTTTCAAACTTAGAAATCTGAAATTGTCCAGTTGTCCCTCCAGTTTTTCGTGATTCCATCATTGCGGAAATTTGCGTAAAATTTTAAAAATCACCACATGGAAATGCATAATTGTGATTATTGCAATTTTTTTCACAAAAAATTGTCAAAAATATTGAGTTTAAGTGACTAACTCCCACCAGCAGGTGGGAATATTTCTTACTTCTTCAACCCTGCTGCCTTTAAGCTCTTTAAAGAATAAAAATGTCTAAGTGTTCGATCTGTCTGCTTGTTACTTTTTCTTCATGTAGATGTCGGAGTGGTTTTAGCTTGAAATAAATATCGCAAAATTCATCCATGCAAATATTTCTAAACAAAATCCACGATATCGATTGTAAAACTCCCCCCAAAAAACAATCACCTGCAGGGACTGTCTGATGGACGCCTGGCTATGAAAAAAAAGCCCCGACACACCTGTAAACCATTTCATTGGTGGAGCTCTTGTCGAAGGCGTAGTCGAATCGGAACGTCTGGTTCTCCAGGAAGCGGGTCAGGTCCACTTTCTGCTTCGGCTCATGGACCATCACCACATCCTTACTGGGAATGGTGATCACATCCAGATCCTTCACTGATAACTCTGAGGAGGGAGCACAGGCTTTGACTACACACATACATTTAACAAGTCCTTGTTGTTTACTTTTGTGTCAAATATGAATCAGGATTGAAATAATAAATGTCACATTCACAACATCAGTTAGAACTGAAACAATGAGGACATTGTTGTAGCAGCAGCAGTAAGGATTATTGTTGTTTTTCTTTTTTAAATAAAAGCAGTATGTGTTAATGTTTAATTTTCAATATTGTGATTCATAAGCTGCAACATTTTTACTCATGATTATCCTACCATGTGAATCTCATAGCAGGCCATGTGAATGACATGATGACTATCACCTAGGAGAATGTATTTCATTACAAACTGTCATTTCTTTGTCCTGTATCAAGAGCTTTTTTTCCTCAGTGCCTACAGAACGCAGTATCCATGGCAACAACATCTGCTTCCTGTCTCTAGTGAAATCATGTGCGAGCTTGATTGTTGGTTTGAAGCTCAGCTACAGCACAAGGCTTAACTATTAACTCAGACATGGTAACACAGTTTATTATAAAACGGTCTGAACACGCTCTTCTTACCTTTTTTATTTAGGGGACGAGCGCGAACACACACACAGATCCTGTGCTCCTCAATCTGAAACAGAAAAATCATTCTCCATTTAATTTCCTCTGTTTTTGTCCTCATTTTCCTCATCTATTATTCCTTGAAATCATTTTCATTCTTGAATCTATTTTGTCTTTTAGAACTACTCCACCGCCTCTTTTCCTCTGTTCATCCTCTGCCTCCATATCTGCAGCAGCTCCTGCTTCCCTGCCCAACCTGTGCGGCGTTTCTGACTCACAGCATCATTGGAAGTTAAAGGTCTGTAGTCCAGGCTGGCCCTGAAGTCTCTGATCATGCACATGATCTCATAGTTGGGTAGATTGACGTCGACCTCCTGCAGTGAGACAGAAAGGAGAAAAACCACAACAAAGAAATCAGCATGTCTTACCGCCATAAAAATATGTTTGTTTGTTTGTTTGTTTGTTTTTTTACTTTGCAATGGTTTTTGAATGTCAGGACTAGTAGACTCTGGTTTACTTTTCACTTTAAGTAGATTTTCTTTAAATCAGTCCACTTGTTTTATCAGTCCTGATTCTGTCTAGAAGTTCTGTCTCAACAGTTCTCTTTGTAAGCAGAAAGAAAATAAGGAACAGATTTGTTTAAACCAGTAAAACAGAAAGAATCCTTCCTTCACAACCTTCCTCTTTGCTCCACGTCTCTAATCAACTATCGGTGAATGAATGTGTGTGAGTGTGTGTGTGTTCTGTGCTCACCTGCGCCCTCTTCTCTCTGAGCTCTTGCTGCTGCAGACGTCTCTTCTCTCGTTGCTCCTGCAGTTTCTCCACTTCCTTCACACAGTTGGATTTCCTTCGTGCTGGAAACGACAAATCAATGAATTTAATTTTATTTAGTCTTTATTATTTTATTTAACATTTATTTAAAGGCCAGCATTATGTATTTTCCAAGTACATATGCAATTATTATAGCACCTTAACTTGTTCTAAAAATATAATTTAAAAATAATTAGGCCTCTGTCTCTTTAAGAAGCTCCTGCTCTTTCTGAAGCTCCGCCTCCAGGAAGTCACCACAACAGCAAAGCTTTTGACATGTTGATGTCAGACATAATTTTAGCTGCAGATGCATCCTTTGCTATAAATGATCCAGAATAAACTAAAGGAATGTTGTGCTTTTGCACTTTAGGTAATAAAATGTTTCTTATTTAAAAAAAGGAATTGAATTATAGTTTAATTGCATCTTTGAATGAATTTCTAAAGTTGCATAAAATAAGCTGAAGTGGTTAAATGAGAAATCTGCAGGATGTGTCAATATTGTTATCTGATTAATGGACTAATCACCACAATAACTGGTTAATCGTCAAAATAATTGTCAAAATAATCAATAAATAAAATAACTTTTATTTATTTTATTTACTTTTTCTATTGCCTCTCTGTGGTTTCTATGAATCTTTATATGTACTTGTTGGTTTATGAACATTCGAACATTTGATTTATACATAATGCGGCCCAAGAAGGCAAAAGACGCGCTCAAAATGTAACTTTTATCTACAACTAATTTATAAAACAGGGGAAAAAAGGATTTCTGGAAACTTAGCATAGAAAAAAGCCCAGCACATTTGAGGTTGACTTGGCCTTACGTAGATTTAGCTTCTGACTCTAATAGTGCTGGGAGATGATGAGCAGCTTGTGTCACATTTAAATGACTCAACAAATAGAAAAAATCATACAACAGTAAAAAGAAACAAATTAAACTTCAACATTTTCCTTTAGTTGCAGGATTTAACAAGATGTACAATTATTAAAAAGTTGCAAGAGCTGCATCTTGATGAGTTTCTTTTTGTATCCACATGTTAGTCGTCCAAACAGCAGGAACTGAAACAAGCGCTGCAGTATGACTCCACCGCCAGTGAAAGAGGCTTTGACTAGATGAAGCCCAGCTGTCTGGGACTGGGAGCATGACATCACTGGATGGGAGCACACCAGAACACAACAACAGAGGGGCTGGACGCACCACTCAGAACCAAAACGGAACCGGGCGCAGACCCATTGTGCCCCGACTGAGCACGTTACCGTTCTGCTGCTGCATCAGAGTCTCCTTTACTGCAGGCTGGGGGGTGATGGAGGGTGGGGGGGGTTCTGAAGCCTGGCTGTGCTGGCTGGGACGGGCCCGGGTCGTTCCCACCGCTGCAGCTGCAGAGCACAGCAGAGCGTTGGTCGTCGTCACAGATTGGAAAAGGACCAGAAATGACAAAAATGTTGAACTTCAAATTCTGAGATCAGCATTTTCTAGTTAGGGCTGAATCGATTGATCAATTAATCGGATTAATCTTGATGAATCGAATATGAATCGTTTTACTTTAGTCTATAAAGAAAATTCCATAAAATCTACAGAACTTGGACAAAAAATTGTCGTTTCAAGGAGAATGTTCTAGATCAATCATGTTTTCTCACTATAAATTCTAACAAAACTAATCTATAATTTAAACAACACATTAAACATGTTTCCATGTTCACCACTTTACTCCATAGACGCTATTAGGACTGACACGTAGAGAGCATCTTCAGCTAACTTTAATACGACACCACAGGGCAACAATCTGAGATATTCCAGCATTTAAATCAGTTGGATAAAATAAATTTGCATACAATAAACCAATCAGAGTGACTGGAATTAAAAGATTTTATATCTAATCAACAATTATTAGTGATTATTCAAATCTCACCTTTTTTTCCTGATCAGTGAATATAGCACGCATTAGCATGAACAGGTTGTAGCTGACAGGTAAAACTGCAAAGCTGCAATGGAAACACTTTCTTATTGACTCATGAGTCACATGATCAACAACTGGATGTTACTACTGGAGAAAACGACGAAGAAGACAACAGGAAGTAGCTGGAGGAAGACGGCGCAGCGTGTTTTTTAATGACTTATTGTATGTGTGATTTAAATTTATTTCTTATTTATGAAAACAATGCAATAGAGAACTTGTGTTTTTTTTTTCAACAGAAGCAGATTTTTTTCTTTTGCTAAGATTTGTGCACATTTGTAACGTAAACGCAACTACTATAGATTTGTGCAAAGTTCTGAAATAAACTAACTCACCTGTTCACAAAAATATTTCATCACACACAGCCACGTTTTCGATTTACAAAATCATACATCAGGGTATCAAATTTTGACTTTCTCCATATTCCATAAACAGACATTTTTCTCTAACTTCACCAGAAAGTGTCCAGTAACAGCAGGGGGTCAATATTTCCTTAACTAACAACAGTAGGAGTATTCAAAATGGAAACCGACGCCACTCAAGACTCAGTCAGTGGGTCAAACATACCTCTGTTCTCCCGCGGAGCATTTTCAGGTTTAGGTATCGCTGTGATCCGTCGGGTCTAAAAATGTAACAAAAGTCAAATATTCAATAAAAAAGAAGCACACATGCTGAACAAAACACACCCAGGAAGTCATATGTTTCTGTCACTGATGCAACAGTGTAGACTGAAAGTTTAAACCTTACGAAAATGAATCTTTTCTTAGTTTAAAATAATGAATCTATGTCATAAATTGTATTAAATAGTTGCAGTGGGAGGTTTTTTTGAAATTCCACACATTAACCTAAAAACAGGACATTTTTATCACGGTCTGTTGTTAAGTGAAGAGCAGACCTTGGGGACTTTGCTGGCTTTAGTGATGCTAGACGGAGGAAGAGGAGCCTCGGGACTCTGAGGTATTTCTTCATCAGGAACGACATCTGGATTCAAAGCGAAGATGCTCTCCAGGTCGATCTGAGGAACACAAGACGACCACAAGCTGTTTATCTGTGTGAGAGCTGAAATAAAACCAGAATGGAACAATTACAACGAGTTTGGTGGCAAAGTTTAGCAAAGGGAGCAGCTCTAACCCAGAACATTTATGATCCACTGTGGCACATAATATTTTATACTTTCAAGTTTAAAAGGTTTATTTTCACACATGATGTCTTTGTTTTCTTTATTTCCAAAAGCTTCTCTTTCTGTTTCAGTAATAATTTCAATAACGTATAAAATATAAGAAACCCTCATTTCATTTACACAGATCAATAAGTCAATATTTATTATTAAGGATAATAAATATTCATCCCATTGAAAGAATCTGAGCTAACTGTGTTAAGGTACTTTACCTTTCAGTTTGTATTAAATGCTTAAAACACAATGTATTAGAAATAGTAACAAAAATAATCTCTAAAAAGTGTTCTCGTTAAGTTTTTTGGCGTTTAGCAAATAGGAATCATTTTGGTAATTCTAACTGACCTAAAACAATAAAAGTTTATTCTGATTTAACAGTGAGAGAAAAAAGTGTTTGTGTGAAAATATCTGGGTTTCAACTTTAAATTTTTTTTTTTTCCAATTTTAGGCTTTTAATCAAATGTTATATTCAGTGTTGTGGTACTCGAAGTCGGTCTTGGTCTCGAGGCCGGTCTTAAGATCATTTTTTGATGGTCTCGGTCTCGTCTCGGACTCGACCGCATTTGGTCTCGGTCTTGTCTCGGTCTCGGGCTCTGAGGACTCGGCATTTTATTTCAAGACCAGTCGAGACCGCAACTGTGAAAATATCACTAAACGTACAGCATGAGCATACTGTCCACTTTATTTGTTAACATCTTTGTTTTCAGTGGATGCAAAACGCACCGATTAAAATCCAAGCAACTACGTGTTTCTGTTACTCTCCCCTCCCCTCTCCACCTTTCACTCGCGCGTGGCGCTCCAGGACATGCGCCGTGGTTTTCTCTCAGCGGCAGAAAATGTTTGTCTAATCGTCAGTAATATAATATCGCTGCATAAATAGTAAGAAATCCGATGGCCACAGCTAACTCAACATCGCTTCGCTTTCATAGACGGTGGGGACAACGTCTAACTTTTTTCGTCACTTAGAAAAGTAGCTCGAAGGTAAGCTCGGTTAACGTGATGTTAGCAAAGCTAGCTGTACAGAGACACATGCACTGCGCTGAATTATTGTGCGGAGGTGTTGACTGACTTGTCACATATATGGTCAATGTCCAAAAGTCTGCAATATAG
>NW_006800208.1:480081-492127 GCF_000485575.1 Poecilia formosa | reverse complement strand
AAAAAAATCTTTAAAAAGTGTTCTCGTTAAGTTTTTTGGCGTTTAGCAAATAGGAATAATTTTGGTAATTCTAACTGACCTAAAACAAAAGTTTATTCTGATTTAACAGTGAGAGAAAAAAGTGTTTGTGTGAAAATATCTGGGTTCAACTTTAAAAAATAATTTTTTCCAATTTTAGGCTTTTAATCAAACGTTATATTACAATCTATTAGAAAATTGAGCACTTTCAAGGATTTTTATATAGAAATCGCATTCCAAACCTTGAAATCAAGTGAACTGAAATTAACGCATTTTCAGGGATTTTAAGCGCCCTGACTCTAGTGCGTTTCAGATCATGATAAATTTGATTTAGTGGGATAAAACACAAGTCAGAGCAGCGGCAGGTGTACCTCCTTCCCCTTGGTGTCTCCGTTCTCGATCCACTCCACCGTCACACTCTCATTATCTTCGTGTAAGGACGTGACCATGGCCTGGTGTATTCGCCCTGCAGTGAGGATGCAGACACAGGTAAATTCTGATGCATGACTGCAGATGCTGCTGGATCCTAAAAGTCAAATCCAAACTAAACCAGCCGGTTTAGTGCAAACCATGTTCATCTTTCTACAAGCTTTCCTTTTGTTGTGTTTGATTAACAAAAATAAGCTAAATCAAAGTGTTTCAGGATGTAATTTTATTAAAAACCATCATGATGCCAATGGGTGTGGCTGATGTGACTTTTCCCTGTCAGTCAATTAATTTGCTGCTCAAGCTAATCAGCTGCTTTAAGCTAAAATCATCATAGGGGAGGCAGTAGTGAGGTCAGACCCAGCAGGGATCAGCTGTTTCTGTTTTTCTTCTTTTAATGAGGTATAATGAAGTGAGAGGGGAGAGGCCCATGCAGCCATCCTTCAGTCCAGCATTCAAAGGCCACAGCTGGATGCTGCAGTGCAGAGCGGTGGATGAATATACCCCGTCCCACACCGGAGGCTTTAATGCCGTGACGCAGAGGCAGCGGGGCAGGTGTTCATCCCGTTCACAGCCGGACAGCCGCGCAGGTGGACGGACCCGCCCGCCCGACTGGCTGGCTGGCTGTCGGTCTGCTGCCCCGCAGGCCTACCGGCTTCAGACTGCATGACTAACATGCGACAGTACGGGGCGGAGGAGCGGAACAGCCGTGTGTTTACAGGCCTTTCCGGCTCACACCGCGCAGCTTTTTAACACTACAACCCGGAGAAAGTGCTCATGTGACCAGCTTGCATTAACTAGCAAAGGAGCCGTCGGTGCTGCTCGCTCGTCTCCTCCGGACCAGCCGGATGGAGCGGCGTGTGCGCGCGCTGCTGGGCCGGCCACGTACCGTCGCTTCGCTTTATTTCCACGTAAATGCCCACGAATATCTTCCCGAAAATCCCGGCCATTTCTCCCCCGTATCGTCTTCACCTTGTCGCCCAGTCCACTTTGTGCAATGCTGCGGAGACTGAGAGGTCACTGGCGGCCAGTCAAAGGAGAGGCAGCGGAGAGGAGAGAGGAGAGGAGCTGGTGCGCATGCGCGCATCTCTCGCCAAACCTCTAGCATCCTCCGTTAGTCCTCACCTGCTTCCAGAGGACTTCAGCCGACATGGTCACCTTCTGTTTGTCTTACCAAAGTAATTTTAAACAACTTAAAAAGACTACTTAATATTTTTTGTTCTGGCATAAAACCACAACAAAAATTGTACTCAAGTAAGAATACTTCAATATATTTTTATTTGAGTAAAATTAAAAAGTAGACATGAAAATGCTCAAGTAAGAGTAAAAAAAAAGGATTTGGTAAAAAGCTACCCAATATCAATCAATCAACATTAAGAAATTACATAATCAGATGAAAGAAATATGAAACGTTTTTGGTATTTTACAGACCAAAATGAAAACAATTCATATAAATGACATAATTACAAAAGCAAATGTTGTATTTCAGTTTAATGGTTATAGTTTCAATTCTACATCAGGAGGCATTGTTTTTATTGCATAGCACACTTACAGTATGATGAGAGAAGAAAAAACAGTGATTACTTGGACTTAAGCACAAGATGGCAGCAGAAGCCTTCAGGAGGAAAAGCACAGTTTTCCTCTGCATGTTTAATAAATGTGTACTCATAATACAACAAGGCTCTGTTATGTATCGGTGTTTATTGTTAGTATTTAGCTTTGATTTTTTTTATGATGTATCCCAGCAATTCTTCTGCTCAAAGTTTGATTATAAATTTCTAAAACAAACAAACAAAAAAAACATTAGGATTAAGATACACAAACCAAATCTGCAGATTTTTCTGTGTAAAGCAGTTAAAGCATTAGATAGAAGTTAAATAAACTAAGCAGACATCAGTAGTTAATAATAAACAGAAATGGGACGAATTTGCTTCATATTTTTGTTGCTCTTTAATGCAGCACTCTAATACCCTAAAGACTTTTCCCCCTCACCATTTATTTATGCCCTTTGAACAATTTATCATTGTACTGCAATAATTTGTATATTTTGATGGCAAAGAAATAAACTGTAAAGTACTGAAACTGCACATTTTGAATATGATAACCAATGAAAATTGAGCTATGCAAGACGGCCAGAGGGACCGAGAACCGCCTTCGAGGAGCAGAGCTGCAGTTTCCAAGCATCCGACTCACAGAGCACCCCTCCCTCACTCAGCCCCTTCAGACTAGCCAGCAGCAATTAGCAAACATCTGGTGGAACTGCTGAGCTCATTATAGGAGCTACTTCTCAGTGCAACGCTCTTAAAAACGTTATTAAAGTTAACTGAGGATCCATGTTGTGATGACTTCCTGAAGGCGGAGCTTCAGAAAGAGCAGGAGTTTTTAAAGAGACAGAGGGCAGTTTCAAGGTGACAAATGCACCACGTGGGTGTGATGTTCTGTGTTCACTAACTCTTCAGAAAGCAAAAGCAAACAAATGAAAGCACAGATGGTTAAATCTCAGATAGTGGTGGCCGATGTTGATAGATGTCGCTGTCGTTGGGAGTAAGACAGGCAGATGCTTCTGTCTCTGCATCTACGGATACGTTGAACCTTCCTGTCCAACAGTGGGGACGGTGTCCTCACATCCCACGCAGACTGCCCATTTAATAAGACAGCAGGCTCCTTTGATTTAACGGCTTTAATGTCACATTATAGTATCACAGAAAATGTCCTGCGGTAGAAAGCACTGATGGAACCCAGACTGTAAACGCATGCAGGCGTATTCCTGTGAATACTTTGCATTATTTTACATACCAATCCCCCGTGTTGTGCAGCAACAGCAAGCAATAGGTCTGTTTTGCATCCATGCAATCATGGATAATTCATGATGTGCACAAACAGTGCATATGAAAAGCCTCTGTGGCAGCATGGAGCTGGGAAGTGAAATTTCCCTTCTCTTCTTCTCGACATCACCTTTGTCAAGGCCATGATTCTGGTGTTTCATTTGCTGCAAATGCTTAAAGTGAGGAAATGCAGACACTTGTGAAGATGGTATACACCACGTTACAATTCATCCT
This sequence comes from Poecilia formosa, assembly GCF_000485575.1. Taxonomy (NCBI): domain Eukaryota; kingdom Metazoa; phylum Chordata; class Actinopteri; order Cyprinodontiformes; family Poeciliidae; genus Poecilia; species Poecilia formosa. Next base: position 488,624 of record NW_006800208.1, on the reverse strand, counting down.
GCTCTAGTTTCACTCAGTTACTAGACATGCAGGAGAAAGAATAACAAGGGTAATGCGTGACATACAAGACTAAAACGTTACAGCAATCCACTTAGATTATTCAAACTTTATAAATAGCCACCAAACCTTGTGAGTGTATCCGCATGTAAGCAAAATTGATATGGATTTAACTCAAGTGTGGCACATTTCAGCAACAAGGCCATTCAAAGTGCTTTACATCCTAAATATATTATCAAGTTATGAAACAGGAAATAAGCATTACGTTTTGTCAAATGCCATGATCAAAAATCATCTAGTGCATACACATCAAATATGTTGGTCTTTAGCTACATTTCCATTACAAATGTGAGCAAAACTTGTCAACTTTCTACTAACGTAAATAAAAAAACACGACACAATTTCACAATTGTGGTGTTTCCATTAAATATGAAACACAATTAAAATCACATGTGAATATGTTTGTTAACAAAATAGTTCTGATTTATTACAAGTGAACCCAAAGATAATTTTGAAAAAATGCTAAACTTATTGCAAAGACGAGGTAACGAGGGATTTTTTGTTTTACTTCTGTCCACTAGAGGGCTCAGTACAACGGCACTGAATGCAATCAATGATCACCATTGTTTTCAGTAAATTTCTGAAAAATTACAGAAAAAAACTCTGAAATTTAGAGATTAATATCAGAAATTTTCCAGAGAAACTTGGAAACATTTGAGATTCAAAAATTTAACATTTGCAAAAAAAAAAGGAGAAAACTTGAAAACTTTTTTACAGGAAAAAATTCAGAAAATTTACCAGTTTTTTCTAGAAAATTTTTTAGATTAATCTCAAAATTTCTGAGTTTTTTCAGTAAATTTTCAGAAATTTCTGAGACTAATCTCAGAGATTTTCTAGAAAAACCTTGAAATTTTTCTGAGTTCATTAGGTTGAAAATTTTCGAATTTCAAAAATGTTCTTAGTTTTTTCCTCTCGTAACTGCTCCGACTTTTGGAGCATAGAAATTTCCAAGTTTTTTTTTTAGAGAATTTCTGAATCTTTTAGCAGAAATGTACTCCTTTTTTCTCCTATCTACAACGACCCTAATGCACCGATGTAGACTATGTACAATCCAGCTTATCAGGGAAAAGCAAAACAGAATAAAAAATGATCCAAGACCAGACTGCAAACATCAAGAATAAGTTACTTATAGAGGCCAACAGAAAAGTTTGTAAACAGGACAGGAATAAATTTCCTTTTTCCTCCAAACACATTTCTTGTTTAAGGCAGAACTGTAGAGAAGTTAAAGCTCCAAAGCCAGAAAGAAAATGCCTATTTTTTCAGCAAAAAATCCAAACACCCTCTAAAATACTGTTTCATACCGGTACGTTGTTAGCTATAAGATGAAATCACATGGTCTGCCTGTGACAGTCCACCACAGGTAATTAAAACCGACGGTCCAACGTGAGGGTCTGGGCGGGGTAACCGGGCCAGGGAGGTCAGATCACTTCTCATTGGGGGCAAAAGGAGGAGCGCAGGGGGCAATCAAATTACCGTCCATTTTACTGATTTCATTTACATGGCGGAGGCCGCGTGACAGAGGAGCGGCTTCAGTGGGTAATGACTTCTGGCAACAATGGACCCTTAGTCCTGTTCAATGAAGCTGCAACGTCCCTCCAGGGAATCGCTGGCGGTGAGAGCCGGACGGCTTCTCATGTCCTCAAGTCATTTTGTGAACCCCCCCCCAAAACTTCCTATTAACCTCAACCACTGTTCACTTAAGCATAAAAATATATTCCTGCTTGTCTTCTCCGTACGACGAAATGTACGGTGTGTGTGGAGGTTGGGATGCAGGTTTTCGGGGTAGAGAGGAGAGGAGAGGAGAAAGCGACTTCTACTGGGGGAGACTCTTTACTTCGAGGGAGCCGCCGTAGAACCGGGTGCTGCACTCTGTCTCTGCTCCTCACCTTGGAGGGTCTTATTTCCTCCTTCTCCCCGTTCGCTCATTAGGTTTTCACGGGCTCACTACAGACTCCTGAATCCCATCTTTTGACCCAGGAGAGACGGACTGCAGGGGAATGGGAATGAAGCAGAGATACTCGTGTATTTTTCGCCACAGCTGTAGATGTAGCAGATTTCAAAAGCAATCATTGGACTTGTTAAGAATATTTTGCTGTAATCTTTTGTCACAACAAGGTGCAACATGGGGGATATAGAACTTTACACAGCTGTGTTTAAATACCATTTCTATCTTGTGTATTTTTTTATTTTTTATTTTTGGTTAAACAAGACCAAGATGAATATTTCTTGAAATTTTGAGACCATTCATGTTAATTATAACCTCAACAACTCAACTGAAAAATTACATGAAGTCTTTTAGGCTACTGCATATACAGGGAACTCAGTGAAGACACAAGTACAGCAAAAATGATATTATCAAAAACTGAACATCTCTCCACATTGATAAAAAAAAAGGGGCCAAGAGCAAACAGCTGCATTAAATGGGCAGTGTTATTTATTTTACAGGCATATGATCTGTTATCTTCAGTTGTTATAAAAAAGATAAATATATATCAAATATGACTTAAAAGTAACTTTACTTCCTAATTTAACGCCTTGAAATTGGACTTCTGTCTCTTTAAGAAGCTCCTGCTCTCTCTGAAGTGGAAGTCATCACAACGTGGCTCCTCAATTAAATCTTTAACAACATTTTTACCAGTGTTTCACTGAGAAGTAGCACTTATAGTTAGCTCAGCAGATGCACAGTTCCACCAGGTGTTTGCTAATTGCTGCTGGCTAGTCTGAAGGAGCAAAAGCTTAGAAACTGCAGCTCTGAGGAGGAGCTGCGTCTTTGGAGGCGGGGCTACCAGGAGTTTTGCACATGGTTGCCATGGGAGACTAAAAGTTTTCTCAAACAAGCATGAAATAACCAAGACAACACTTCGTGCAGGATTTTGATTCAGGAGTAAAATTATAACATGATGTAAAGCTAAAAAAAAAAATGTCAATTTTACATGATACTGCCCCTTTAATAAAAGGTCTTATAAAGATGAACTTTATCTGCCAGCACAACACCAACCCAAAGCATCTATCCTAGTCAACAAAAGTATGACTTCCCAAGAAGAAAAGACATTTTGGAAAGATCTAGCCAGAGCCCAGACCTGAATACAGGAGAAAATTTGAGAGAGAATCAGAGGGGGAGATACTGATGTAGTCTGACAGATCTGGAATGTTTCTGCAAAGAAAAGTGGGAAATAAAACAGAGTTAAATATAATTTTAACAAGGGTGTGTATACTTTTTTTTAAAAATATCTACTGTACATAAACTATACCTGCTCTTGAATACATTCTTGTGAACTGAACTAATTACGGTCATGTTTTACTTCTTCTTTGGACCGATTGTGTTTTTCCGCGTCTTTACACAGGCCGGCCTTTAGTTCAGATTACGTCAAACAAATGACAAAGAGCAGATCAGCAAAATAATCTTTAAAACAAGCTAATAGCGTGTTTGACGTAGCAGTCTTTAAATCACTGACCTGGTTTACCCATCAAAGCTAAAACAAGGAGACTGTAATGAGACTAAATGTAGCCATATGTACAGCACTGCTGGGTAACATGACCATCAACTCAAATCCAAATCCAGGCTGTTTTTAACAGAAATAATATTCACACTATGAATGCAAATTTTGGAAAGTATTAAATGGTTTTCAGTTAACATACTTTAGTTCAAGCAAATGTATTTCCAAATCATAATAATCGTTAAGGCAGGCGGATTGGCTCACAGGTTTTCAGCAATAACTTTTAGCCTGGATTTGAATTCAGTTCCACGATATAGTAATATTTTTGGACATTTGCTGCAAATTTTTTGGGATATTTCTTTCCTCGCTTAACCCTTTTTTCTTTAGCACAAACTCTGTCAGATCGAATGGAGATCATATATGAATTTCAGCTCTGTTGTTATGAGGCTTCTGCAGGAAACCGTCTTCTCCGGCTCTTGTTGTATCAGAGTAAAATCCTTTACCGTCCACTTGACAATGATGAACTACTTTGTGTTGGTCTATCACAGAAAACTCCAATTACATACAAGTTTGTAGTTGCGATGTGAGAAACTTTGAAAGGAAAAAAAAATCTAAGAAGTGATTGATATTGATCTTTTTCCAAAGAACTATACCCCAGCTTTAAATTGTTAACCTTTACGGCTGGATCTTGAGCACAAAACACCGAGGTACGTCTGATTTCCTCCCACAATACCGGCTTGTTTCGTGTTGCCGTCTCGTGAGCCACGTTGGAACCGTGTCGCACGCAAATCCGATACTCCCAGCAACTCTCGTCCTCAGAGACCAGAGACGGCGTAAATCGAGAAGACCGTTTTGTCTCTGGCAGAAACCTTGTCATTTTTCACCTCTGTGACTTATCAACATGTTCAGAATTGATGCGGTTTGGGATGGCGTTCGCTCGGCTCTGAACACGACTCCATCGATTCCCCTCTGCCGACTCGCCTGGTAGCTGCAGCCGCTGTGCCCTTCTTGTGGCACCGCTTGTCACTTATCCCCGGTACTCCGGGCTGGTCGTCACTGAGAGGCGATAAAGCTATTTTCTAGCCTATCCAAAAGCTGTCAAACTTCTCCGCAGAGTGGGCAACAATTAATTTTCTCCTGTGACAATGCTTCAGGTGTTGTCTGAAATTAGATTGAATGTCTTTGTCAGCTTTTATATGAAACTGTGCTCACAGTCCATTTGATTCTGCCCGGCGGGGCCCCGGGCTGTCGGCCGCTGAGTTGATGGGATGCTGTGGATATTGACGTTGCGTCAGATGACAACTACCAGATGACAAGGACTGATTATGCTGGACTGTTACAGGAGGAAGTGCAATGTACTGGTTATATAAGTGTATAAAACCACAGTAAATGTTTATGTTTGGTGCCAGGAAGGGTCCAAGCTGGAGGAATCCAAACTTTTTCATAAGAGGTCCAAATTCTTCAAATTCAAAATTTTCCCAGATCTATTACAGAAAGTTGAATTGTGATTTGTTTTTTTCCCGTTTCATTGTTGTTGAAACCTTGCATTTTTTATTAAAAAAAATTAAAGCTGCAGTATGTAACAGTATGTAAATATGTTTTTTACTTTGTCACAGATCGATGATGTGTAAAACAGAAAAAATATCAAGCTCCTCTCTGCCTTCTCCATTTGAACCTTCTGTCATCCAAACAAATACACTGCTCCTTCAGAAACAACCAATCAGAGCCAGAAGGACGGTCTTAGTGCTGTCAATAACCTTTGGGTATGCGCTGCTCTCTGCTACGTTACAGCTGGTTTTCCACAACAGAGTCTGGTGTGAATACTAAGGCTAGTTCCGGTGGCCGCTGATGACAACGACAGATAAGCAGTTTTTCTGTGACGGTAAATTGTTTGTCATTAGCACATTGAGCACCACATATACAAGCTTGATTGACAGTGCTAAGACCCTCATCCTGGCTATGATTGGTTGTTTTTGACCGGGAGCGGTGCCTTTCTTGAGATGGCAGTAGCAGACCAGGGACGAGGTGGAGCAGATGGATCTTTTCACAGATTAACTGTAGCATGTTACAGCATCACGACATGGTGATGAGTTTTAACAAATGCGTAAAAAACAGATTTTTGGAACAGTTACATGCCCACAAAGTTAGCTGAGGTTGCTAACTTTCTGTAAAGTCAATAGCTACAGACCTCCACACCTCGTAGGCCTTCAGATTGTCTCTACACCACGGCACAGAGTTTTATAGAAAGGACCTGTTTCCTCAGTAGAAACAGGTTTCTACTTCTCTCACGAACTCTGGTGAACTGAATGTAGGTTCAAAGTGTACCTCATGCTTGTTGTTGTACATACACTGCTGTGCGACACATCATTTGTAGGTGACATCAATCCGATAGAAAGTCAGCGCAACCAACAGCGCTGACTCAGTGACTGCCGCTCTGCGTTCACTGCCAGGTGTGCGGTGGCTGCCATAGTGGAGATGAAAAAAATATCAAAGAGTTGTTCAAAATCCCTACGGCGGCCCCCGACTGGACGCCTAATGCGACATGCAGTTTACTTGCAAATGGAAGCAGCAAAAACGTACAACTTATTAATCGCATTTTTGAATCGATTTAAAGTTCCCAACACTAGGAATTGCAATTTCTTTTTTCTTTTTATAGAATCGATCTCTTTCTGCGCCTTTTATTTTCTCTCTCCTCTCTAGGTTTTACATTTGAGCCTTAATCTCCCTTTCACTGCCTCTGTAGTTTCCATTATTTTCCCTTTGGCAAGTTCTGTTTGTGTAACGATGTCTGACTGCAGAAAATATGCATTTCATTACCTAGAAATCCCCCTGATAATAATCAGCTGCTAAATCTATCCTCATGATTAAACATAAGTGTAATTTAGATGAACTGCTATTATTATTATTGTTACTATTATTACTAAAGAGTCCTTTACTTTCTCACTGTGCCAAGTGAAGAAACTGTGCTCGATCCAGCCTGAGCCCTCAGAGCCCTTCGCCACGACAAAGCTGCTGGAGAGAAAACATTTTTCATCATGAAATATGCATGGTGTATTCAGCAGAAAATATGTCATCGCCGTCCCACTCTGAATTGCTTCCTATGATCCATCTTTTATGAAAAATGGATGCGTTGCTCTGCCTGTGAATCTCCGTGCAGCCAGCCAAACTTCTGTTTGATTAGGCAGGAATCAAAGCGAGGAGTCTCCTCGAGGACTGCTCCGTCTTCATTGAGATGCACTTTGTTTCCCGCATCCTGCATGATGTTAAATATAAAGTGGAGAGAGGAGGGTTTGTTCTCAGGCATGAGCAGCTTCTTCTGTCTTTGTCAGTCTGAGGGTAAGGAAAGGAAAACATTGTGCTACAGCCTCTTCGCCACTGAAGCCATTCAATCTAACATGATGCTTTAAAATATATAAATTAATAATGACACTGCATACTTTAACCAAACAGATATTCTTGATTTGTGAATGAAAATATGTTTTTTTTTTTCCTTTTTAGACAACTAAAAATGAGTCAGCTCCTCTGGAATAATGATCATACAAAGTATTATTATTCTTAACACTCAAGATTAGGTTTCAGCTGAATGCATTTGAATGCAGTTGCATTGTTTAACCTTCAAGCAGTGCTGTGTGCTACACAGCGTGTGTGTGTGTGCGTGCGTGCGTGTGTGTGTGTGTGTGTGTGTGTGTGTGTGTGTGCGTGCGTGCGTGCGTGCGTGTGTGTGTGTGTGTGTTTTTCTACATCTTTTACTACAGTGATCAGTTGACCCTGCCTCCAAAACGGAAGAGCATGTCGAGACATTCCACTAGACAGAATGAGGCTCTCCAGTTTTTCTATTTGTGCTGATCTTAAACACACACAAACACACACACACACACACACACACACTGCAAATTTACAGAGGGAGGAGTGGAGAACCAATTTTTCAGAAATCCACAGAGCATCAAAGTTGTATCGTTGGCACACAGACCCAGAATGTGTCCTCATACAGCTTTACTGTGGACAGGTGGTGGTTCCTTTTTCATGGATTCACCTATTTGCTGATTTTTCTGTGGAATGTGGCTCTAATTTACACAGAGCTTCATTTTTTTCTAAATGTTATGTTATAGCCTCACCATTGCCTTCCTGTACTATTCAACTCGATTAAAATCTTACTTCACAGACAGTCTGGGCTTTCTCCCATTCACCTGGATTCCCTCTGGTAGAATTTCAGCCGGGCCAATCAGTGAACAGAAGGAGAAGTTGTGAACGACGACGCTGATTTTCTGCGCCGTTTTAGAATTATAGCTCACCTGTAGTTTTAGCAGTAGCAGCCTAGGAAGTCGGTGTTGGCCACCCTCGTAAATATTTAATTAACATCAACAGCCACCTCGTTCAGTTTAGCACTTTTCTCTTGGCTGTGGTGGACGGTTGTTTACAGCACAGCCAATTTTCAGTAAGCTTCATAGCGAAAAATTGACGCATTACAGATGTCTGGCCAAAAGTTAGCGACTCGATAAAATTTTAAACGTCAACACAGACTGAAGGCCTTTAGTAGAAGAGCAGGTCTATGTGCTCTGATAAGAATCAATGTGTGTGTTTCATATTATTTCCCCATGTGAAGGCAGAAGGTGGATGAGGGTGGATGTGGTAAGTAAAGGCATAAGGAAAAAACTTTGCTTTCTGAATTGACCACAGGGATATACAGTACTACAACCAGGAGGACAAACACAGAAAAGAAATGTGGTTAAGGCGAATACCTTCAAAACGGCATGTTGCACATCTGAACTGTGATCAACCTTATTACCACATTATCCTACAGGATCGTTCAGTTATTTTATCGTGCTGTGTGACCTTTTGCCAAGCTTTGCAGTATTGAGTCATTGGATCAAAAGTTCTTCACACCCTTCATATCCAGCGACATTTCGTAGGTTCACAGGTTGCATATGTGGCCCTTTGGAGAAAGCAATCGACAGCTTCAGCATTTCTCTGTGGACCCACACTCACATACAGTGCAATGTGTGTGTGTGTGTGTGTGTGTGTGTGTGTGTGTGTGTGTGTGTGTGTGTG